>NW_019170463.1:628649-631426 GCF_001890805.1 Aspergillus glaucus CBS 516.65 | reverse complement strand
AAAAGAAAAGACAGCAAAAAAAAAAAAAAAAAAAAAATATCGGACCGTGTCTCACATTGCCGTGGCCATGAAACGAGCCGGACTCGCTTCTGGTGTGGTATTGATGAAGCACGAGTCAGGTCGGGGACGGAAGGAAATGAGATGAAGAGGACAGGGACGGAGACGGAGATGGAGATGGAAATAAAAGATGAGGCATGAATCGAATGAAGAAATGAAATAAAGGAATGACGACGACAAGACCATTCATATTCATCAGGTATCGGGACTGATATCAATATCGATACTCATGCCGATACCGTGGATATGCCAGATGGATGATGTACTTACATATAAACGAAGATATGTGACAATGACAATGATCTATCCGGGCAGGTGTTACTGTATAGCACGCTATACCTGTGACTAGACCTGTTCGGGCCCTGATGAGAACGAATGATGATTACTAGCACGTAGCCCTACTCTTCCGCGTTACTCCCGTAGCCCGCACCACGCAACTCCCATAACACAATAACACAACCCATTATAACCCCCCTTCATATCACCCACCCTCCTCAATGCTCTTAACCAAACCCGCAACAACCCCTTCCGAAAATCTCCACAATAGACTCGAATCCGGCACATGAAAAGCGCCCCCCGTCCACCACGTCCCCCTCTCCCCCTGTAACTTAGCAAGCCTTTTATAAAACCCATCCTTTATCGCCTCAGGTGATAAGTACGGATAGAACGGCGAGTGGTCTGCGAATCTAACAACCACTGGGTCTTCTTGTACATCAGTGCCACTACCATTATCAATGGTGATGATTAAACCTGTGTTCCGCAGACGAGCTAGATCAGTGAAGATATTTTGTTTGACGATATCTTCAGATAGTGGTGTGGCAGTGCCGTACTCGATGTGATAGAGATCTGGAATGGATGTTCTGTGGATATTCCAGATCGCAGGCAATTGTGGGAGATTAAAACTGTTTGCCGGGTATGTGTTTTCAAGGACGGTTATATTGTTCTTTTTGTCCGTGCTATTCTGCTGGAAGGACAAGAAGGGCAAGAAACCCGGAATGTGGACTAGAGTGGAATAATACCCAATCCGCGAGAAATTGGCGAAAAGGGCTGTTTCCTCGGGTGTTAGGTCTAGGCCTGTGCCTTTTAAGGAGTTGAGGGTCGGTGGGATGGTGACGAGGAGGCGTTTGGCGTGGAGGAGTTGCGTGCCTGTTGGTGTTTGTAGGCATATCTGTACGCTATTGTTGTTCTCGTTTCGTTGAATGGCGAGGGGTTTGCTTGAGAGGAGGGCGCTTTCTCCTAGTAGTTGTTGTGCCTTGTCGTATATCTCCTGGTTATTCTTGCGCGCTGTGTATAGGAATCGATTCCGGTATACATGCGTGCCATAATGCTTCATCACGTAGAGCGTCGGGACACTATCCAGATCCCCCATCCCAGTCGAAAGCGGCAGCACAGCACGCTCAATCCCATATTTCCTCGCAAGCTCCGTAAACGGCAGTACCAAGTCCTCAGGAACAGGCTCGGGAAGCAAAAACCCCTCCTCAAGCTCTGGATACCTCCCCAAAATCTCCCTATAAACCCGTATCGCCTTAGCCGTCTCATTCCCCTCCTCCTCACTCGGCCCATCCAATATCCTCCCGTTCTGGATATCAATATACCCCGATCCCCCACCCCTATCCCCGCCCCTAGTCCCTGAGCGGGTATACGGAATCCCCAGGGCGTCAAGAAACTCTGCTGCACCGGGGACGTCTGTGTATTGGTTTACGCCGTATTCGGCTGTTAGACCTGTGGAGGGGTCGTGGTAGGTGTTTACTTGGCCGCCGAGTTTTGGTTTAGCTTCGATGAGCGCGAGGGTTTGGTTTGCGTGCTTGTTTTGGAGGTGGATGGCGGAGAAGGTTCCTGAGGCACCGCCGCCGAGGATTGCGATGTCGATTGATTGATGGGGGAGGGTGGGGGAGGGGGTGCATTGGAATTGTGGTGCGGTGGTGGTTGAGAGGGCGAAGGAGGTTGAGAGTAGGAGGAGAGAGGTGAATGATATGGGGGTTTTCATGATGGGCGAGTAGATGATTGAGTTTAGGGAAGATGTCTAATGATGTTGGGCGTAGCCCTATGTTATACTACATATATATTACAATTAGAAAGTGCCGGTCAATCTCGGTGCACACGCATACTCGTTTCATGGACTGGGCTCAGTTCTTGCTTCTAGTGAGTGAATATCCAATACTGCATGTGCCTGTACTACTAGATATCGAGAATGCAACCCCAATCAGCTGCGGGATACTAGGATAGTTTGGCAGATGGCGGGGCACGTACGTACTAGTCTTGTGGGACATTGGATGCATGGTTTAATTCTATTGATATATTGGCTTCTGAGTGTGTGATGTGAATGCTACGCTGGGCCTATTACATACGCGAGGCCAGAATTGGATGGCATGTACTCACTTTCGGGTATCTTATATTACGTTCCAGGTACATATCGTCGCTGTACCACGTAGCTGGAATTGATAAAATAGATGAATACATGGAAATCAGACAATGAATTGACTCGAACCTCCTAACAACTAACACAACTAACAAATCCCATACCCAACATCCTTGTCCAAAGTATGCAAGCTGACATGACAAAAAAGAGCGGACAGACAGACAGACATCGGCACGAGAAAGCCTTCACGAACCCCCTATTGCTCCTGGTTACCGTCTTCCTCAACCTGCGCAAGCATCTTCTTATTACTCCCCGCCCCATTCGGCGAAGACAATGTCGCTGTCGGTCTCGTCACGCTTCG
>NW_019170463.1:624197-628415 GCF_001890805.1 Aspergillus glaucus CBS 516.65 | reverse complement strand
CGGCGAAGACAACGTCGCTGTCGGTCTCGTCACGCTTCTGGACGGAGATGGGATCCACGATGGTTGCTTTCTGTGTATTTAATTGTAGTCAGCAGGTGTATTGGATTTGGGAGAAGGAAAGACGGACTAACCTTTGCGACGATGGGAGCACAAGCAGCCAAGGAGGCAAAGGCCATGACGAAAGAAGTTGCGATCTTCATTTTGAATGATTGGGTTGCAAGAGTGTATCACTGATCGAACTGTGCAAAAACAGACAAAGCCTGGGGTCGTGATGAGTCCAAATCCGAGGTTGGATTGGGGATAGTCAGACGTATTTATGTCAATTCGGGCCGTCTTATGGTATCTCCAGCTCCGATCTCGTTACCTTTTCAAACGGTACTGCAGGATGAATCAAATCCCAGTACCCTGATAACCCGAGTAGCACTGCACTGTATAACAGAAGCCTTATCCTGTGCTAGTAGGCTTGAATTCCGTGCGTACAGAGTGCTACCCCATACTTAGCTATTGATCACTCATTGCACGGTTCTTTTTAGGTCGCCACAAAATCGCTCGAGTTACGATCCAGCTGCATCAGATGATGTTTCTCCTCATTTGAGTGTTTTGAGGGCTACTCTTATTGGGTGAGGGGTGATAGACCCGGGGATTTTCATCGCTGGCGGATGGGGATGGATGGTGCTCTTGGTGAGGAGTAGCTTGGTGTTTTTGATGCTGAATGGGTGATGGTGTTGTATTTGCAGTTTGACGAAACCTTCCCTGCATGGTTCTGCGCGGGCTGTTTTCTCGCGTCATGACCTAATTCAGAAGGGCCTTCTGACATCTGATGGCATTTCATATCAAACCGACTCTGAAAACAGAGTGACGACTTGCACGCAACCATGTCTTTCCACAGTGTGGCTAATCGCCATGATGGTGATGGTTATACTGCTAGAAAGAACTCGACAGAGGAGTCTTCTGGTCTTCTGGACTCACCCCATAGCAACTCAGATGAGGCGGATCGCAATCGACGACAATGGCCACTGTTTTTGATAGTGATTGTCGTGGTTGAAACGTTGATTCTGGCTATTCTAGGCTCCGGGATCGTATATTTTCTTTCAAAGCCTTCGTTTCAATTTCCTCCAAATACTGTTCACTGTATACAACCGATGTCCCCATCTGTTTTTGTACTGTCAATTGACTCTCCTAGCACCGGCGCAACATGTAATTCGTTTCAAGAATGTCGTCTTCTCGTCCAGTTTCAAACCGTACTTGACCAAGTACCAAGGCCCCCCTTCACCAGAAACAGACGACGCATGGCGTGAGCTCTATAATTGTAAGAACCCGGTCCCGTCCTAGGACGAAATGGGTTGCTAACACACAACAGACCCAATCTCCAGAATCGATCGAAAGGATGCCGCAAAGCTAGCAAACCGCACCGTTCCCATCCCAAGAGACCCAGACCACTACGCCGTGTCAATCGACGTCTTCCACCAACTCCACTGCTTGGTAGGTTCACATTCCCCTTCTCTCATCTTAGAAACTGGGACTGATGGCCGTAGCAAATGCTCCGCAAAAGAGCCTGGTATGCCGAAGGATACAACTTCGACCACGACATGATGAATATCGACCATATGGATCATTGCATCGATAGTATTCGGCAGAGTCTTATGTGTTCGGCGGATGTTACTCCTCTTACATGGACTTGGGACGAGGAAGATCAGAAATTAGAGCCGGTGGCCACGATCACGCATACTTGTAGGGATTTTGATGCGGTTAGGGAGTGGGCGAGGGAGAATATTGTGAGAGTGTTTGATACTAGTGTGCGTGTTGAGCCGGATGTTTGACGTTGGCGCTGGGTTGTGTATTATGTGTCGATATTGAAATGTGATATTCATGTATAGCTGTCTTCAAGTGTACTAGTTCCTGTTGTCTAAACCATCTTGTGGGTGATATGGACTCGGAAGGTCCGTGTGCAGCCGGAAATCCCGGACATATATAACCGCATCCAACCATCTCCCATCCAACCAACATAACAACATCTAAAGCATCAAACTTAAGCCATCGCAAAAATGCCACTCACAGCAACCTACAAACAAACCCCCTCCACCAAAATCACCGCCGACATCTACCTCCCCTCTCCTTCAACATCTCCATGTCCCGTCCGTGAGTATCCCCAATCCACACATATCCTCAACAATACTAACCAGAACTCACAGTAATTAACATCCACGGCGGCGCCTTCATGCTAGGTGACTCGCGCATGATCTCAATCCCCCAAGTAGACGACTGTCTGTCACGTGACTGGATCGTCGTCGTCCCGAATCACCGGCTGTGTCCGCAGGTGAATATTCGGGACGGTCCGCTGCGCGATGTGAGGGATTGTCTGGAGTGGGTGTATGCAGATGATGGATTGGACAGGTTTTTGAGGGAGAGCGAGGAAGGGAAGGGGTATTCTGTTGATAAGGAGAGGGTCATGGCGTTCGGGACGTCGAGTGGAGGAATGTTGGCTTGTGGATTGGTAGGCCCCTCTATTTATCATTGAAATATGAGAAGATACTAAAAAAAAAAAAAACAGGGCTACGATGTCTCCCGTCCACCACGGGCAATCCTTAACTTCTACGGCGCAGTCCACTTCACCCACCCATGCTGGACGCAGCCCATCCCCGGCATCCAGTCCAAACTACCCCCAAGCCTCACTCCCTCTTTCCTAGAACAAGTGTATACACAGACACCAATCCCAACAAGCAGCAACGTATCCCTAGAAGGCCAAACCGAAACCGGCCAAAGCGCAGGTCCCGATTTCTCCCGCCCCCGCGACGCCTTCGCCTTCACGCAGATCGCCAACGGCACTGTGATTCAGGCGTGTTGTCCTGATCCTGAGGTGCGGAGGAAAATCGACCCCGTGCTTAATGTGAAGAAAGGGTTCCCGCCGACGTTTGTCGTACACGGGCTTGAAGATAAGATGGTTTCGATCGAGGTAAGTCGGGAGTTGGTACGGGTGCTTAAGGAAGCAGGGGTGGAGTGTGGGATGGTTGAGGTACCGGGGGAGGGACATACGTTTGCTATGGCGATGAAGGTTGGGGGGAGGACTTGGGGGATGCAGATGGAGGGGTTTGAGTTTTTGGAGAGGGTTATTTCTTGATTAAGCCGTGACTTGACTTGTGCTTGTTATGGATACCGAAATGTCAATACATATCAACAACGACAACAACAGTGAGCGTCCAGCGCTTCATTTATGTTCCACCATCCATCAAACGCATTCATATCATGTCCAACGACAACAACGACTACCGGTCATATCGCCGACTCATCGAGTGCCTCGAACAAACATATCCCACCAGCACCGTCTTCTCCTCGACCTCATGATGGCCGTACCTCTCGCACGGATCAACTGCATGCTCGAAGTAGAGGCATTTGCAGACGGCGTATCGCTCGATCACTTTGTAACACATGTTGCTTGCTTATGATTGTTGATCGAGATGTACTATCAGAAGTCAGTAGCTGTTTTTTCAACAGTCCGGGTGAGTAACATACAATCAGGGGTGAAAAAGAGTGAAACTGACTGACGAACCGACAGGAAGAGAAATCGAGTCACCCGTTCATTTATAGCCAGACAGACAAGCCACAACAACAACAGAGATGAAATCCGAAGATCCGAACAAGCATGCATGTGTGTGACAATCCGTCAATCACTCAACGACACAGCAAAAAGCAAAAGCAAGCAATGCCAATAGTTCTGCAGCAAACAATCGTCAGCGAAGTTCATATACCCAGTCACATCAACAGGAAAACATACCCCGGAACCATCGCAGTCAGACAATGACAATGTCAGCCAAGCATTAACTTCGGAGAGTACCGAGTCAGTAATTCTCTGGAATTGAGGGTCTTAAAGAAATATGGTTAATATATGGGATGTAAATTCATAAATAAAGAAAAGAAAAGAATGATGTGCCCCGTGCCCTGACTCCATATCGATCGCAATATACCGGATATATTTAGTCTCTGTGGAAGTGGATAAAAAGTGACACTCATTGCCCGACAAGAACAACTCATACTTTACTGTAAGACAGGACAAGACTTGGTGCTACCTTGTGGATACACATTTATTCTCTAGTATATTATACATACCCTTGTGATAGCAAATAAATGCACATTTCTACACAGCACAGCATACAGTAAATATGCATTAAATTACATAGCACTAGGGAAAAAAGAAAGAAAAAAAAAAAAAAAAAAAAAAAA
>NW_019170463.1:547590-624097 GCF_001890805.1 Aspergillus glaucus CBS 516.65 | reverse complement strand
AAAAAAAAAAAGTTCAGCCCTACAACAGCCGCACTTTCCTATTCCGGACACCCGGACACTTTCCGGCCAATCAGTGACTTGGTTATCTGTCTGCCTATGCCCGGCCCCACCAGGCCCGCTGCTTTGTCAGCATACGACTTGCCGGATTGGGAAGTACGCGAGTTGGCCAGCGTTTGGGGGTTTATCCACTTCCTTCAGCCCTACGGTTATAGTGCTTAAGCTAGTGATAGAGTTAAGGAGGCTGTATGTGTCTGCCTGATTAGACGAGGTGATGAAGGATATGATGCTATTACTCAGTACAATGCATGATACAACTAACAACCGATAGCAATGAGAAATTAACCCAGAACACCCAGACTCAATCCCCGTGCAAGTCCTAACCGCAGCATCCGCAGGATATCTTCGCCCCTTGTCTCCTCGCCCAGTCCCTTCCGCCAATCCCATCCGCGCTCGTACGCCCCGTCCTTGTCTCCCGGCCGCGGAACCAACACCCCCGAGCTACCAGCCGACGCGAGCCCAGACCCAGATCCAGACTGTGAGCGCGTCCGCGCGGACTCAAGCATGTCGTTGCCGATCAGAGAGAAGTTGCTGGAGGCTGTGGTTGCGGAGACGGATTTCTTGAGGAGGGCGCGAGGTGAGGGAGGGAGGACATATGGGTCGGAGGTTGTGCGGGAGCCAGAGCCGGTGGTGGTTGAGGAGTGGTTGTAGGCGATTAGGGTGGAGCGGAAGCATTCTTCGCACTGGGCGTAGACGCGGCTGGTTACGGATTCGAGATCCTCGACTGCGGAGAGGATGGTGAGTTGTTGTGAGGGGGTGAGGATTGGGTTGGATTCTGTGAGTGTTAGTGATGAATTCTTCTGGCGGAAAAATGGCAGACTTACCTCCAACGAAAACCAGGGACTCTCCCAGAAGCGCCAGTAATCCATCCACCTGCACCGCAGAGTCGCGCTCCGGATCATACAATCCTCCGTATATACTATCAGCAGCACTGCCAATCACCGCGACCAGCGCCTGCGCCGCCGCCCGTCGTCGCGCCAATGGCTTAAACCGGGGACGCTGACCTTCCGACAATGAAAGCGCCTCATCGCGCGTCTCGTAGAACCGGCGCAAGGTCGCGTAACCACTGAAATAGAACTGGAGAATACTGGCTGCTTCCTCATCCGACCCCGCAACCGCAGACAGACAGGTCTTTGGTTCGCGGATCAACGCTCGCAACTGCTCGTCTAGCTCTCCGGATGCAGGATACGCTCGTGATTGAACCAAGCTGTACGAGATGAGCAAGTCAACCACCGACTTAACCTTTCGTCGGCTATGCGCGCGAGCGTAGCACACCAGCGCGAGACCGTATTCATCGGACTTTTCAACAGTAAGATCGCCGTATCGCTGATCCAGTCAGTATCGTCTGTTCATATCAGAAGCAAAAATCGGCAAGCCTACCTCAGAAACTCTCCGGCCTTCATTCTCCAAGCCCAACTCCGAACAAAGAAGCACCACCTTGTCCATCTGCTCGGCCGTATCAAGCGGCAGTTTACCCAACAGCTCAGACGTTGTCTTCTGCATTTTCTCGTTATCTTCTAGCCGGCTCAGAACCTCCAGCGCTAACTCCCACCCATCCCGTAGACCGATGTCATTCTTAATAGACCGCCGCTCAAATAGTCCAGAAGCGTAAGCTTTGAGAACGTCATCTCGGCGAACAGGTGTAGCAGCGCTGGTGTCCTGACCATAGGAAAGGACCATGAGGTCGTCCTCACTCAGGCCAGGCAGCTTGCGCGCGCCATCGCCAGCGTCCATCCACCCACCGGCCGAAGCGACTTCGGCAACGGCGGACGCGATGCAAAGCGACCAGGTCTGGAGCAATCTCAGCACGCCATCCACGTTGCCCTCAAAGACGGATGCTAGTCCGACCTCAAGGCCGCTGACTGTGTTTATCCGGAAGCCAGTGGTCGGGTCATTTGTCGCGCTGCTAAGGGCCAAGTCAAGTCGACGTAAGTATGAATCCTCTGGGCTGCTGTCCTCCTCTCCATCCCACCATGCCGTAAGGCCAATCACGGCCTCGATCCAGTCTTGCGAAAGGCCCATGATCGCTCCTGGGTCGCCGAGAATTACACGATAGATCGTGCGCAGGTTCTGGTAGATAGTCCATGGGACACGACTCTCCGCCATACGCGCAGACTTGGTAAAAGAGAATCCCTGGTCGCCAGTGGTTGACTTCAATCCAAAATTAACCGCTTGGAACCGGTTCTCCACAACCGGTGGCTCCGGTGAAGTCTCATCTCCTTCGGCAAATTCCTCCAGTTCTGTCACAGCTGCAACCACCCGTTTCCTGTACACAGACCATTCCGTGCCCTTGACTTCCCAGTCCTCATGCTGGACACCTGGACAGCTGTCCAGAACCTGGAGAGCTTTGTTGATGCATTTTTGAATGTTTTGGAGCTGTGCGCCACGGTAACCAGACTGCGGTAGTCCATCCTCAAGCGCAGAGCGCGCGTAGTTGAAATCAGCAGAGCGCAGAACTGTCGACGCCTCGGCCAGACGTCCGCGCAGAACGGCAGAGGTAATCGTTTCCCAAAAGTTGGGCGACGCGGTAGGATTGGGTCCAACTTCCTCCAAAGCCCGAATATCAGCCGACTGCGAAACATGATTCGCGTTCAGCCAATCCAGGATAACCCTCGGGGTGGGCGTGAACGTGCTCTCCTCGGATCCGGCCGGTATGAGACTCTGAGGCGCAAAACGGCCAAAGGCGCCAGCGGGACTCGCCGTCTTGGTAGGGTTGACTGGAGGATGATGGAGCTGGAGCAATAGAGAGCCCAAGAAGCCGGCTTTGACAACGTTCGGGGCATTTTCTCCACGGCCAACACCGAAACCTGCCCCAGAAAATCCATTCCGCTCCGCGCACGATTTCCACGTACTCGCGAGTGTACTTGATATCTCAGACAGAGAGACGTAAAAATCCTTCCCTTGTTCCTCAGCCTGTCTGGCTTCATCATACAGACGACAGACTTCATCTTCCGTCCTCAAAATCACATCACTATGCTCATCGACGGGTGCAAGCGAAGATCTGGATGCGAAGTTGCGTATAATAGACGGTAACACGGACTCTTTCTTCGGAGGTAGCGCGGTCTTGCGCACTGGCGATTGGCTCGCCCATCGTTCATCGAGCTTGGGCCGTTTGGCGTTGGTGGGATTCGAGTAGATCGACTTTCTGTGACCAAGAGCAGTAGTAGGCCGAATCGGCTCCGTACTCATGGTAGAGTCCATGAAACTGAGTCCACCCGACTTCTTTGTCTTATCCACGTCCATAGTCTCATCTTCCCACTCATCCTCATACTCTTCCTCAGGTTCCATCTCCTGTCCCTCCTCACTCATCCACGAGGATGTAAAGCTATTTGACTGCCCGAAACTTGTCGATTCGTTAAGCCGCGAGCCATTGGTCGTGTTAAAAAACGACTGCGACTGAGCGAGGGGTTTGGCCGGCGCCGGGTCCTTCTTGCGCGGTGGCATGAAATGGTCCGACCCGGTTGACGACCCGAAGATACTGTCATTTTCGATCCCGGATTTGCCGAAAAGAGACTGAGATGAGTTCCCGAACTTCGGCGGAGCGGCTCGTGGAATAAAGGAGTTGTTGTTGGCACTTGACGGCGGAGGTCCGGATGGTGTCGTCGATGCGTTACTCAGAAAGCTGCGAGACTTGTCCGGGGTGGATGGAAAGTCCATGTCGAATGGGTCGAATGACGTTTTGAAGCTCATCTTGGATCATGCGAATAAGTCAGGGGAAAGATAGGTGTATGAACCCTGTAAACAGTTGTGAAACAATCCCAGCGAAATCTTTGGGGGCCAGCAGCTACCCCGGAGCTTCAAAGAGACACCCTGCAACAAATAAGAGTGCAGAATACCAGGGGTAAAGAGCGCAACCGATGGCAGCACAGTAGGCGACGGATAGCCGCAGGAATTAAGCTCTGTAGCTGGAATCGCCCGTCGTCGAGGTTTCTTTCTGGACTGACACTCTTCACGCTCGAAAACGCGCTTGGGCGGATGTCTTGGCGGCAGCGGTATCACGTGGTGTCATGTGATATCGAAGACCATTGTCATGTGATTCATTTGCCTTATTGGTCTACAGGACCAAATACTTGCCGTATCCATTTACGGAGTACTCCGTAGAGACATGCATGAGTTGGTTCCTCTATTTTTGCTTCCTATACGCCTTGCCTGCTGAATACGCATACATGCATCATAGCCAGCCACAGTCCCTCGTATCTGTCTGAATCACATACCCGAATGACCATCTTGAGCCTCTTCTGACTATCTAGCGCGCTTAAAGATTGGCTGAAATAATTGCCCAGAGAGTCACAAAAAGCGTGGCTTTCGAGAACTGGCATCATTTTTGCAGAACCAAGGATCGCCCTATTAAGATTTTCATAGATCTCTTATAGCGCCCCGGGCAAACGCTGAGCCCCAAAGGCTGTGAACTCGTATTTAACCACATTAGGGCGAACAGGGGAAACTCAGCCTCTCATAACGTCAAAATAAGCTGTCTTGCTGCCCAGGGTCAAGGGTATATATACTCCTTGAGTTGAATCCTTTTTACTGGATCTTTCTTGAAAACCTCGTGCAAAGCCTACTACAAAATGGCCGAAGACATCATGCAAGGCCCTCGCCTTTACCACGTTTACTCTACATTCTGGCAGAACGACTACAACATCACTGCTGCCGACAAAAGACATCTATACCATGTGGATAACTCCCTGTGGACACCAAAGAAGCCGGACCTCACTGTCCACGCCGGCACAGACAACAAAGCCCCGATCCACGCCGTCTGCAAATACTCGCATTTCTCGAGACATGCCAAATTCGGTCTGGGGGATCCCAGCCAGCCCAACCAGGTCACTTGGGAAGACCTCACCTGTCAATCTTGGACCCACGTCAGATACCGCTGGCGAATGCCGTTGAGGAACCACCCTGCATCCGAACATCACGCATTCGTTTGGAAGCGGACTTCGAGTGTCGGCGTAACCAATTCGTCGCCTTCGATTTGGGCATACGACAACTACAAGTTGGTCGATGAGCAGTCAGAACAGGTCATCGCGGTGTTCACCAGCAGCTCTCACAAGAGTGTCGATAAAGACGGCAAGCTGGAGATCTATGTGGACTACGGTCAGGAATTCGATGTACTGGTTCTTATCACTGTTATAGCTTTGATCGAGAAACACCGACGAGCGAAACAGAGCAGCGCATCCAGTGGCGGTGGTGGCGGCGGTGGCGGCGGTGGCGGCGGTGGTGGTGGAGGGTGTTAAAGCCAAAGTCATTTATTGGGAGATTGGCCATTATTATTGTTAACTATGTTTCTGTTCATGTTTTGTTTCTTTTGAGATACCATTTGCTTTAACGGAGTTGGATTGTGGTTGGTGATAGGCGACCACACATGTTTTGGAAATACCCGGAATTCTGAATTGCATCTTCACGGTTATTTCTATACTGAATATTTATTTCCATGTAACATTATTTTTTGATTGATTTTATTCGAACGCTGTCTCTGAAATCGTAAAAGTGCATTACATAATCCATCCATACCGCGGGATTTTTATCGGAACCATCACCAAGTCGCATTCATGCATTAAATTGTTCCTACTATATAGAATCGGCAGAGGGCATAGAGAATCGTTGAACCACGCCTAATGGCCCTACGACGACCTCATCGCAAGTCCCGTCACGGCTGCCTGGAGTGCAAGCGAAGGCGTGTCAAGGTATTCCTATATCCTGTCCCAGATGCAACGTCAGATGCTAATTTCTACAGTGCGACGAGGGTCGGCCAGTATGCACAAATTGCTCTAAACGCCATACAGAATGTGAATACGAAAGCTCCAGCTCACTCCGCTGGACAAATGAAGAGTCACGGCCCCGTCAAACATCTACCATATCAACCCCTGAGGGATCTCAACCAGATCCTACGTTGACGGTAGCTAACTCGTTGGGAATCGTGGGTAGGCTTGGCAAGCACGATGTGCCGGTTTTATCCGGCAGTCTCAATCTCGCCGACCTGGAGCTGATGATGCAGTGGTGTAACTCAACGTACCAGGTTTTGGCTCGAAATGAGAGCACTGGTCATGTCTGGAAGTGCTTAGTCCCCGAGGAAGCAGTATCGCATCCATTTCTCATGCATGGTATTCTGTCTCTCTCTGCGCTCGATCTGGCGCGGACACAAGACGACCATCGCCGGCCGATGTATAGTGGCCTTGCGGTAGCGCATCAGAATCAGGCACTAGCGTTGTTCCGCGAGTTACTTGGCGATATAAACGACACGAATGCAAAGGCAATTTTCTCCTTTGCGAGCGTGGTCGTGCTCTACACTTTTGCATTTCCACACGAACCAAACCTGAGCAATCCGTTTGTTTGTATCGATGATTTACTTCAAATTATTGTCTTGATACGCGGTGTGCAGCAGGTTATCAACACGGCTTCCTTATCTCTAAGAGAAAGCAATTTCAAAGCATTGGCACGTACAGAGGACTACGAGCCCGTTTTATCAAACGACGCCCGATTAGCGCTGGAAGAGCTCCTTGAAGCCAATAATACCTGTGGCGCCCAGAACGAAACCCACGACACAGAAGTTTACGAAGACACCATTGAAAAACTAACAGAGGCTATAGGCCTGCTTAATGTGGATCACACCATGACCATTATTGGCCGATGGGCAATCAAACTCCGGCCGAGATATGTGGATATGGTACGGGACCACGCGCCGCTGGCTTTGGTCATTCTTACGTATTACTGTGTGATACTGGATTCCATGCGCCATCGCTGGTCTCACGGCGACTGGAGCGTCAAGGTCTCCAGGGCAATCTGGATGGTGTTGGATGATACATGGAGACCTTTGGTTCGGTGGCCGATGACGGCTCTTTTTGGGCAGAGCTTTTCGAATGAAACGTGATTTCTTTGGTGACTGCCTACTTGATCCATTTTAGTATCGATCAGTTGGTGCTCGATGATCTTCAAGATTGCGATTATATCTTATTCTTCTCTATGCTGAAAACAAACGCCATGCCCGGGAATAACAGCACAAACAGCAAAACAAGAAAACAAGAAACACCACAAGCTATGCGCCAATACCAATTTTCACAATCACATGATGATATCTATCTATAGGGGCAACGAGGAAACCTCGTTGAGCTTCAATCCACCTTTCGTCGTCATCTTCCGCCCACGTCCCAGGAGACAGTTAATCTCACTCGGATGAATAATAACAAACACCAACATCACAAGGAACATCAGCGTGGAATCAAAGATATAGATGAACACCTCCGTCGAAAGAAGATAACCGTCACTCCCCTGGACATACTCGGCAACACGGAAAATCGACCGGATGAGAATCAAGATACTCGTCGCATACAGGGCGTACAGGTGCTTCTTCCAGGGGACACAATCGGCCACGGACTCTGCGGTGGGATGGGAGGTGATTCGAGCCTGGAAGATGATGGAGCAGATCACGAAGAAGCCGAAGAAGAGAATCTGGACGATGAGACCGCCGATGATGACGTTGTTTCCGATGTCTTGCGAGCCTTTTGCCAAGATTCCAGCTCCTACAGTGTTGTCAGCTTGTGACTTCCTTCGTTGAATGAGAACTGTTCAGAAAGATAGGACTTACCAGACGCCTGCATCAAGAAACTCAGAACATCACCCGCCACGAAGATCTTGGTCATCCAGTTCACCCGAATCAAAGCAAAATTCTGGCCCTTAACCAGACGAATAACCCTCCCCAGTTCCATATAAATACTAGCAGCGAACAGCGCGGGCGCAATGAGTAGCAGCGTGCTTTGCATAATGTACGGGCCGAGGGTCCAGTCTGGGGACTCCTGTGCGGACAGTGCTCGTCCTATGTAGCCGATAATTTCGACTGTTTGGTCAGTATCGTTGTTTTGCAATAGAAAGTTGGAATGGTGCGTGGGTGAGGGGCGTACAGTATCCTCCGAGCACGAGGGGGATGAAGAACCATGTTCGGGTTCGGAAGAGGTTGTAGGTGTGGAGGGCAGTCACGACGATGTAGAGGATGATGAAGATGACAGCTGCTGCCATGGAGGGGTTGTATTCATAGGCTTTCCAGCCTCCGTGGTCTGTTGACGACATTTCGGTTGTATGTATGGGGTATAGGCGGAGAAGACGGAGTAGTATGAGGTGGTCAAGAGGTTCAGAAGAGCAATGTAGAGGACAGAAATAAAAGTGATAATAATTCAAACACATGCAGATGCAGACATCTTATATACATACACGTTCTCTCCTATTCCCCTCGTTTTCTTATTCTATTTTTTTTCATCTGCGAAAAACGAAGCCCTCGATCTGCCACTGTTCGTATGTCTCGTACCCATTTCCTAATGGGGTAAAGACGGTGTTTCACTTGCGGATTGGAGCCACCTCGGCCATTGGATTAAGGATTTTATAGTTAAGAATAGCGTAAATCAAAGCTGTCGGAGAATGCCCGTTGCCTTATGGGTCTCGTATTCTAGTCCCTTTTGGGTTAACTGTACAGAGCTCGTACCCGTTTCCATATGTCAATGTTGCTCCGTGCGAGATTTTTGAATAGCTTGAAACTCGGTATTCTAGAATAATTGAACAACTAAAGTTTGGCGTGCGTCCCCGTCTCCGTCTCATTGAGCAAAACATAGCGATACCGGGCCTTCCCAGCATGCATATCCTTCAATGCGACGTTCACATCCTTCATAGCCCGTTTCTGAATCCATGGAAACACACGCTTCTCAGCAGCTAACTTCAGCATCTCCCTGATATCTTCCGTCGACCCGATATTCGACCCCGTGATCTTAACGCCCTTCTGGATCAACGAGAATGCCATCACAGGCGGCAATGGCTGCTCCGGCGCTCCCACCTGCACAAACACGCCGTCTGTCTTGAGCAGTCGCAGATATCCAGATAACGGCATGTCTGGCGAGGAAACGGTGCAGATAATCAGGTCCAGTGAGCGGGAATGCGCGCGCGCCCATTTCGGTTCCTCGTCCGTTGAAATGAAGGCATCTGCGCCTAGTCCCTCGAGCGTATCCTTCCGCTTGCCCGACGTGCGCGAGATGCCAACAACCCGATCACAACCCAGCGCTTTAGCGAACAAAACACCCAAATGACCAAGTCCCCCGATCCCAATAACCCCCACAGCCTTCCCCGGTCCAGCACCATACTTCCGCAACGGCGAGAACATCGTAACACCCGCACACAGCAACGGCGCCGCCTCAGCAGACGGCAACGCATCCGGAATCCTAAACACAAAATGTGCCGGCCCGCGCCAATACTCCGCAAACCCCCCATGCGACTTACTCCTCCCCTCATCGGGATACCGCCCGTTATACGTCCCCATGATCCGCGGACAATAACTCTCCCGTCCATCAGCGCACGCCTCACACTCCGGCTTCAAGCAAGAGCCACTCTGCGCGCCTACCCCGACCCGATCTCCGACTTTGATATCGCGGGATGCGGGCGAGGATGGCAGGGTTGGAACTTCTGCGCCGACACGCGTGACTGTGCCGATGATTTCGTGGCCCACGACGCAGGGGTAGTCGGTGGGACCCCAGCCGGAGCTGAGGGTGTGGATGTCTGTGCCGCAGATGCCGCAGTTGGAGACTTTGATTTCGATGTCGGTAGAGGTGAAGGGTTTGGGGGTGAAGGCTGTGTAGGTTAGGGGATCTGTGGCGTTGTGGGCGACCCAGCCGTGGTAGGTTTTAAGTGGTGAGGACATGATTGTAGGGTTGTAGTAGCGTTGTGTTTATGTAATTGCTTGTATAGCCAAGTAAGGATTGATGAGACCTGGTTGTCACTCGGGCTCTGGTCTATGCGCGAGTGAGTATCGGATTGACGTGCGTGTTGTAGTGGCAAACTTGCAACCGAGAAGCGCAGTATGAATTGAAATAGCGCAAGTCAAGAAATTTATATCGACGAGAGAGACGACAATTGGAGAAGTGCAGAGATCAATTGAGGAGACTCGCGAAAGGCGGAGACTTCTTAACCATAACCGGAAATGCCGAGGTTTGGCCATGTACTCCGTAATGATATCCCGTGAGAAGCAATTCAAGACCTAATTCGAATCGGACAATTCATTATTATAAAGCATGTGTGCTGGTGGTAATTGCCAATGCAAAGAGTGTATTTACATGCGCCAGATCATAAAACTAGTATGTACAGTGACACGACAAATGAATATATTAAATGACATATAACACGGTTAAAAGAGCTGTTTAGCTCGCTTTCGTTGGTGACGGCCGCCCCATCAGCTCGTCAAGTTCGTCGTTGGTTAAGGTACTGCGTCGTCGGTCTCGGGACTCTTTTCCGGTGCCTCGACTTCGCTTCCGGCTTTGGCTTTCTTTGCGATCTTGCTCTGCTGCTCGGGCATCGTCTTCTGCCATGGCAAGCTTCTGTGACAAAGCTACTCGCCCGCGACTGGGAGGGTCCTGCTTGATTATTTGTCAGTTCTGCGGCTTTTGGTTGACATGGACTGAGCCTGCTCACCTTTCGCGGAGGGTTTGCTTCCACTCGTTTCTTCAACATCCGTCGAGTCACGGCCTCTGGTTTATGTGCTTTGACCTGCAAAGTCTCGTCTTCATTTACACAGGGAGAACCATTTAGCCCTGGCGTGAAAGAAACCTTCCGGGACCGGCCGGATTGTATATTGTCGCTCCGCTCCTTGAGAGCACGGCTCGCTGCCCTTCGAGTCCTGGTTTCGCGCGTCCCAGCAGGCTTGGTCTCCTTCGACGGTGCACGCTGTTGGGAACTCTCTTTGGACTTCCGCTCGGCTTCTTCCTCCTCCTCTTCTGCCTGCTGGTCTTCCAGAATGGGAGACTCCATTTTTATATCCGCATCATTTGCTGCAGATGCACGTGCAGAATCAATACCGAGGCCCAGACCCATCTTCAATTCTTCGGCCTGAACCGAGTCGCCTCCGTCGGCAATCCGCGTATGCCACCCATCCATCATCGTTACCGCTTGTCTCCATCGGCTTTCCATCTTCTCCCAGCCTTCCCGGAGGCGATTGATTTCCTCGTCGCGCACTTCAACTTCTTCGAGGCGCACAAATGAAGGGTTGGTGAGTAGTGTCTGTAGGTGATCTAGCATCATACCCATATGGGCTGAAAGTTCATCGCATGATGTCGGAAGGGTAGTAACAGGGTCAGGCGACGATTTCTGCGTCCCGATGCTGGCCGCTCCACTTGGATTTTCTTCATCCTCCTCATGTGGTAGGCCTTGTAGAACTTTCAATGTCTGGACAGTGTTGCGTGCCAGCGCGATCAACATGTCATTTTCGTCACTGAGAGTTTGACATAGTTGTGTGAGGAAGTCGTTCGTCTCTTGCTTCAAGCTGTACCCAGGGTTGTTGATTCCTTCGCCGCCGGACAAAGTCTTAGATCTTGATGCGCGGTCGACTGTCGGATTAATGTTGATAGTCGTAACACCCAGTCCCTCTCGTTTCCCTCTCTGTCGCTCAGCCAAATGCGACTTCAGTTTCTGTAACTCCAGGTCTCGTTTGCGAATGTCGTTTGCGCATTGTGCTCGAACTTGCTGAACGCTGGTTTTCATGCGTTGTACTTGCTCCTTCATGCTTCTGATGGTTGATTCTGCGCTGGCGATATTCGTTTTGAGTGCGCGCTCCTGCGCCTCCGCGAGCGCTAGCGACCGGCTCATTTCGGACGTCTTTGTTCGGAGTTTGCCCTGCAGTTATACGTCTTAGCTATCGAGCTCTGACCATGTCATGTCTTTGTTTTAATTGCATACAATTTCCACTGATTGCTGCGATTCGTTCGCGCGGAGTGTCCGTATCGTCGTAGCGAGGCTTTCCCTATGGTCGGCTTCGCGCTGTAAATTGTCAGACTCTGACCATTGTGCTAAAAAGCAAGCGCATTATCGTCATGACATACATCTCTCCTCAAGACCAAGTCATTGACCAGGTTAATAACCCTGGCCATCGTCCCATCGGCACCCCCCTCATCGTTCTCCGGCTGAGCAAAATCGATCGGGGTGCCACCCTTTAACAGACCCCTGGCGAGGAGGACATTATTGATATAAGTCGAGGCCGCGTCCAAATTGTGTGGCTCCATGGCTTGCCTGCAAGCTGCCTCTAGTCTTCCCCTGTATGGTTAGTACTCTGTACAGAGCCGTGTCAGGTCGAGGTGGTCGTCGCTGTGTCGTCGGGTATGATGTATTTTCCCGCATACCGAAAGGGGAAGAAGGTAAACACGCGCTGTTGTCCGGCCGCCCGCAGCCGCCACCCGCGCAGCTCCGCCGATGCAAAACCGTTGCCGGATGAACCGCGCTATTGATCCTCTATCGCTCGTTAACGGGCCATTGACAGGCACCATGGGCTCGCGATCGCTGTCTGATGGGTCCGGAGGTCTCAGTTCGGCCGGTAGAAGCGTTGGAGATCGACGAACTGGTGGTGCCCCGCGTGGTGAAGGAGCCGTGTTGCTGCAACATGGTCAGAATCTATACCAACAGGGCAACTTTGCGGCGGCTGTTGAGGCCTTTACGGAGGTATGCCTGGTCCTCTATATCTCTGGCAAATTAGAAACTAAATAGGATAATGCAGGCGCTGAAAGATAGAGATTCAGACTTGTTGAGCATCCTGGATAGTCGAGCTGCTGCTTATAGTAAACTGGCGCAGCATGATCAAGCACTGCGAGATACAAAACAAATGATAAAATGCGGTAAAAATGATGAACGAGTACGTCGACTCGCCCCGTATTTCTTTATCCATACTGACTGGGAAGGGGTATTTACGCTGTGCCAAAACCCTCCTGCTGAATGGCAGGCCGGACAAGGCACTCGAAGTCTACGCATACGGGTTAAAATCCCTACCTACAAGCCATCCACGGCGGCATGTGAGCCTTGCCTTTACTGTTCCCGTCCGAGTCTATATGACTAACTTGCATAGTTGGTAGAACAACTACATAACAAGCTCGGGGATAAGATGTCTGCAAAGCTCTTGGATCCCTTCACTGTCCTTCCATTAGAAGTTGCTGTCATGATTCTTCAGCATTTCAACTTCAAACAAACAGTGTGAGTTGTTGTATATTCGCATAGAAGCATCTAGTTGATTAAACGCCTTCAGGGCCATCCTCCGCGTTTCGAAGAGATGGGATCAGTTCCTCACCTCGATGCGAAACACATGGCTGCGCATGGATCTATCAGAAGCTCGTGGCACTCGAGGCAGAGTCCACTGGACTTCAGTCCGGTCTTACATTCGACGCTCGAAAGGCATGCTAACACATGCCATTGTCAAGAATATATCCCCCCAATCCACGCAAAGAGTTTTAGAATTCATCAGTCGATGTCCGCATCTAGAACATTTCGAGTTCTGGGACTCTCATGACCCTGCTGCATTTTACGGGTTGTTCAAGGGCTCGAAACGGTTGAAGACGCTCGTAGTCTCTGCACATATGCCAATGGCGCAGGAGCGAATCGTGGGGTTCCTCAACGGCATACCTCATCTTGAACGAATAGAGATTCATAATGCCAAACCCTCTCCTGGAACACGGATGAAATGGCCTCAAAACCTGCCGAACTTGAAGAGTATCACACTTGGCTCGGAAGATGTGGAACCTCCTTCATTTGGGCCTGCGCTTTTTGTACCTCCTTTATATGTATGTCTGCCCTCCCCTGCCCCCCCCTCCCTTTACTCTGCACGGTGCCTTGCTGATACTGACTAGAATCATCGACTATCCCATGCCATCCCCAACCTAGAAGAGCTGCGACTTGACTGGTACGGACACGCACTTCAACGCCCGCATGTCAATCTCATGTCAAAGGATTTCCCCCGCCTACGCAGACTAGACATAAGTGGTCATTCCTTCTCAAATTCGGACGGCTTCTTCCCACCTAATCTTGAATACCTCCGTGTTCACGCGTGCGTCGCTGACATAGACGTCGAATACCATCCCGGCCCTCACCTCGCAAATCTCAAGACCCTCGTGCTCAGCGATGTCAACTGGCTGCATGCGCGGAATCTAAAACAACTCATTTCTAACACGGATGGATCGCTCCGTGTCCTCTGGCTAGATAGCTGTATGTGGGTGACCAATGAGCTTCACGAGGTCATGCAGGGCTGTTTCGGCAATATCACGGAGCTTAGTCTCTCTCGTGTTCCCAAAGTTGGGGATGCTCTGGTAGGCTATGTTGTGGCGTTTATGCCGGATCTCAAGGTTCTCTATTTGTCATACACTGATGTCAGCGGTCGAGTGATTAAGATCCTCGCGGATGCTCGTATGACTGGTGATGAGAAGAGGACGAGGATCGATCGTTTGTATGTCAAGGGTTGTGAAGGGGTTTCTTCTGATGCGGTTGCTTACGGAAGGGCTCGGGGGATTGAGATCTTTACTTGATGATATCTAACCCTGGAGGACATATAACTGGAAATCTGCATCTTGCCTGTGAAAATTTTTGATCTAGACCATAATGTCTATACGCATAATAACGACAGCTCATAGCTAATAGAAAGTACTTGCATCAAAGAACACAGACGCATAAGCATAGCCGTTTCGATACCAATCTAAACACCCCTCTCCTTACACCACCGCTCAACCTCCTTAGCCAACTTCTCTCTCTGGTCGCGCACTTGTTCCATCATCGGCTCAACCTGCTTGTTGTAAGACTCGTGCGATCCGTTCTGCGCATGTCCGTTTTCTTCCCCATTGGACTTGAGATCTGGGGCGAGATACTCGTCGTAGATAGAGATCATCAGATCCATAACCGCGGACAGTTGATTCGGAAGCCACTATTTCTTTTCAGCACCGTCACCATACTCTCGAAAGAGAAATACCAATGAAAAAAACATACCGTAACAATCGGACTCCCACCAGTAGCAGTAGGATGCGGCGTCCTACGAATAATATACTCGCGCGCAAACAACCAATGACGCCAGCGGAAGCTCCTCACATGGTCGAGCGTCTTCAGGAGGAGAATCGCAGTCTCGACGTCTTTGACAGCATACTCGCGCACACCCACTTCCGCTGCTTTGGCGTTGATGTGCGCGAGGAAGTCGCGGTGGGGGTGGGGACGGTAGGAGCGGAATTCGTGGAGGATTTTGGTGAGGGGGGTTGAGGGCATAGGGATTTGGCAAAGGTGGTCTAGGAGGGGGATCTTTTTGTTGTTAGTGCTATTGTTGTGGGATAGGGAAGGGAGGGGGGATTTACCATGCTGTCGTTGGCACCGCTTTCACCGCGGAAGTAGAGGGGTTTGTTGTCTAGGACGCCGTCGTAGATGACACCATTCGGGAACATGGATTGATTTGTGATGCCGAAGATGAAGACACGGAAAGAGAGGTATTCATGAGGCTTGGAATTACCCCACATATCTATAGGCCTTCGTTAGCAACTACTACAAATACTCGATATAGACAGGGAGGGGCAAGGTAACCTACCCTCCATAGACGCTTCAATCTTCTCCATCGCTGTGAGAATCTCCCTAAATCCATCATTAATCTCCGAGCGAGGACCGGCTTTCTCCAACGTGTCGACAACCCGAACAGCACCGCTGATCAAGCTACCAGACCACTTGACCATGTCGACGTGAGTCAGGATAAAGCCTGCCTCGGAGCTCTTAGGGTCAAGACCACCTTCGAAGGCCCGGACTAGACGGAGGTTAGGGTACGTCAGTCCCTTGGACGGTTCGGCAAGGTGGTAGTTGAAGAGGGAGTAGGCGGCAGCATAGGACATGAAGGGTGGGATGTCCAGTCTTCATTCGGTCAGTAAACAGAAGAGTATGTAATATAGGTAAGTGACAAAGGGACATACAGCTGAGCACAACGATACATAGGACGGGCCACAGCCTTAGGCAACAAGTCCCTCCCCAGTCCATAACCACCATCCGGGTTCTTGCGCCAGTTCTCCCAGCAAGGCTCAAGCAAGTAAGACGACGCCAGGAAGGAGTAATCCCTGAACAGAGCCGTGATGGTATACAAGTCCGGGAGACCATCAGCAGTGACCAACTTATCCACCTCATCGGTCAGGTCAGGCAACTCGGACTCGACCACTGGGCCTAGTTCATACGTGGCCAGCAGACCCGGAGCACCGTCTTGCTTGACGACAGACATACGGTCCAGGATGGACATCAGAGGTTGGAAGACCTCAGGTAGAGTGGTAGGTGAGGTCTGGTAGGGCAGGAAACCAGTAGAGGTGGTGATGGTGAAGGGGTCCAGGGAATGGGGGATGGTAGAAGGGTCATCATGGATGTGAGGGAAGCGCTTCAAGGTAGTAGACGCTGAGGTCACCTTAGGCACCGTCATGATGGAAGAAAAGAAGAGATGGTAGATAGAAATGTGAAGAATAACACGAGAACGAAGACTCGGAAAAGTGCGAGAAAAAAGAAGAAAAATTTCCAGGGAGACTGGTTTGTGGTTCGAAGGCCTGGGAATCAGCGCAGAGATGGAGATTTGGGTGGGAAAGGAGGCCCTTCTTATAATATCCTGAGGCCGGTATCAATTCCGGCCTTGAGAGGCACATTACGAAAGAGACAGAAGGACCGCGTGGAGATGCCTGTTCTGGACCAGAGGCCATCTTTTTGCAAGCTGCGATCGCACCGAAAGCGATTTTTCACTCTCCCTGGTGTGCGAAACGACATCATGAACGTCCATCGAGTATCATGAAGCCATATTCAGACACCTATATTCAGTCTTGGCAGGGCATGACAGCGTCACGGGACACGCTATTCCCGATCCAGCAGGGTCCCAAAAGGACTTGAGATGCTCGGTAGCAAATAATATAGTGATTCGATCGTCCCGAAGACCATTCAGGGCAGTTCATTGTCGTCCTATGTGATTCGGACTTTTGTATGCTTCATGTTGCCAAGACTCCATAAGCTTCGTTAGCGCCGGAGGCCGGTTTCATTCCGGCCTCCGAGAATAGCCGTGATAAGCAAAGTATGACAAAAGGCCCTGTAAGAGGACAGCCTTATCAAGTGCACTGTATGTTGCTGTCGATGTAGGGCTGGACAATATGCAGCGTCTGTTGTCGATGTTCAGGGATAATATAGACATTGGAGGCCTGAGATGAACCGTAGATATCGCTGTGCAAGGGTCAGTCTCATCAGTCCTATAAAGAATGTTCGGTACGGAGTACATGGAAAGGAAATATAATCCTTTCTCCATATTCCTAGGTGCTGAGTAATCCAATATTGGACGAGATTTCGTAGAAGAGAGTTGATTTATATTGTACAGATGGGTATAATATACACATGCTCATGGCTGTTCATATACACTGTTGCTTTTTATGCAAAGTATGGTACTGCAAGACATTAGTAAGTTCCGTACACAGGGTACATAAGAGCATATCAGCAACGTCGTTCAACTCACTTTGTACAAGGTCGAAGACCGTTATGCCACCTCTTGTCCCGAAGCAAATCCCGTATCACCACCAACGCTATGTACCCTGACCGGCACTATTCTGCCCTGTCCCTGAATCGTCCGTGCTAGGAGAAACCGTCTGAACTTTGAGGTATTGTTCTTGTAGGGCCTTTTGCAGCGCAAAATCGGCTTCTCGCTCTTGTCGGACTCGTTGCTTTTCCATGTCTCGTTCCACGCCTTTGTGCATTGCCTATAGAATGATTAGCATGTTTTCATAGTAGATTAAAGCAGACAAATCCACGAAAGAAAACATACCGCTCTCTCTTGTTCTTGTGCCCAGTGAACAAACCAGACAACCCCCGCAGTACCGAGACCGGTCATTGCTAACGTCACCTTAGATGCTTTGGACATGGTGATCAATCGATTCTTGATATCAACCTCAAATTAGCAATTGCGACAAACGTATTCTCTATCTTGCAAACAACAATGCCTCTGCTCTCGAACCAGCAATATTTTCCTCAGGCCTCGCCGGATTATCGCTGGTTATCAGAACAGGCGGTGACTGGCGGCAGAACCCCGACCGCCCAGGGGCTCATCGGCGACATCACTCCGCCTATCTGTCCCGTTGCGCTGAATAGAACGTTCATATCGAATATTTGAAGGAATAAACAGGCAATATGGTGAGTCTTCGATAGGAGATGTCATGTGTCTGTGATGTGGATGGGAATGCTAACTTCGGATGACAGTCGGCTCAGAACTCCGCGGGCATCCAAACCCTCCTCGATGTAGGTCATGCTGGAATGCATTCGCGTTTGGACGGTTGATCTTACATCATGCTTTATAGGCCGAGAGAGAGGCCCAGAAGATTGTGCAGAAAGGTGTGTTGTGGGAATCCTACCATTCGTGCTGTTTGACTGGAGACTAACCGTTACATCTACCTTTAGCCAGAGAATGTATGACCCCAACCTTCCCCGCAGAATACAGACAGCATCGTTCTAAGAAGCCCTAGACCGTACTAAGCGGATAAAGGATGCCAAGTCGGAGGCACACAAGGAGATAGAGGAATACCGTCAGCAGAAGGAGGAAGAATTCAAGAAGTTCGAGGGAGAGGTGAGGAATTCAACCTATGTATCTTTGATGGATAGACGGAGCAGACGGCTAACAGGCTCTCCCGGAAATAGCACTCGAGCGGATTCAAGAAGGCCGAAGAAGACGCGAGCAAGGAAGCCGAGGCAAAACTTGCAGATATCAAGACCGCTGGCGGCCAGCACGGCGACAAGGTGGTCGATGGCCTTATCCATGGAGTGGTGGATGTGAAGCCTGAGCCCTCGGAGAAGATCTTGGCCAATGCATAGATCGAATGAAGGCGTTGGTTGTCTGTTTCTACTATGGCGCATACTTAAATGACATGTTCTTGGTTTCAATTCAATTGCTGTTTTCGGATATAATCTTTAAGAAGCGGCTCTCTGGTAGGGTATACATATATCATTTGGCCGTGTTTGGATGGAATACTGAACTCTGTGACTGGGTGTCGAGAGATCACCGTAGTTCGATATTTATGCCTGAGGCAGTAAATCTAGCCCTTTGCGTCATCAGGCACCGCGACTCGACCAAGATACGGAGTAAACATTACAAAAAATGAGTTATGCAACCACCATTGCCAATGTGGTAAGATGTACCAGGCTGGCTTACTGCAATTCTGGCAACCAGTTTCATAGGCTCAACAGTCTATCCCATTCAATAACAACGCATCGGAGCTTCCATGCGTGTTCGCGCAGATGTCGCCCGCACAAGCACCCAGCGGCACACACCCTGGATCCACGACTAGAAGACATGGGAAATGTGATCCGAGATGAATACGCAATTATTCGAGACAATTACGGTCAGTTTCCTTCAATCGACAGAGTACACAAATTAACCATGAAACAGAGACCCCCAAACACCCAATTGTCCTCGCACATGGGCTACTCGGGTTTGATGAACTACGTCTTGCTGGTCCGCTTCTTCCTGGAGTACAGTATTGGCGAGGAATTAGGGAGGCATTAACAATGAAGGGCGTCGAGGTTATTACGGCGACGGTACCACCGTCTGGGTCTATCGAGCAACGCGCTGGGGAATTGGCGAGGGATATTGCCGTTGGTGCGCGGGGGAAGAATGTCAATATCATTGCGTGAGTTTGCTAGCCTTATCTCTGTTTGAGATGATTGTTTGGAATGCTCATATCTGACATGATAATAGACATAGTATGGTAAGACGGTCTATGTCTAGATCTTGGGGGTTTTCTTTACTCACAAGCTCTAGGGGTGAGATATACTGCGAAGAAAACATATCTATAAGACAGGTCGACTAATTGTCCAAGTGGCCTTGATTCTCGGCATATGATCAGCCATCTCAAGCCAAAGGACTTCAAGGTCCTGTCCTTGACTACCATTGCAACTCCTCACAGAGGTTGGTAGTAGTGCCTATAGAAACGGATCTTTACTGAAGGAAAACAGGTTCCGCGGTTGCAGATTATATTATCGAGCAGATTGGAGGTTAGTTCCTTCGATACATTTCACTCCAAAGGAGTAATAGGCTTATGTTATCGGCAGCGGAACGCTTGCCCCAGGCTTACTATGCCCTCGAACGCCTAGGTTTCGAAACCGGAGCTTTCGCACAACTTACACAAAAGTATGCAGTAGAGAAATTCAATCCCACAACGCCTGATATTGAGGATGTCCGGTACGTGTACTCCGACGACGATGATACCAGGCGAAGCACACGGCATAGGACTGAACGATTGCAGGTACTTCTCGTACGGAGCAGCCATGAACCCCAGCATATGGTCCGCCTTCCGTTTATCTCATCGGATCCTCAAAGAAACCGAAGGATACAACGACGGGCTTGTCAGCGTTGCCAGTAGTCGCTGGGGGGGAGAGCACGGCTATAAGGGGACCCTTGTCGGCGTGAGCCATTTGGACCTGATCAATTGGACTAACCGGCTGAAGTGGTTGGCTGGTGAAATTACTGGTAATAGACGGAAGTAGGTTTTTTTTTTTTTTTTTTTTTTTTTTTTTTTTTGGCATGCGGTTTAGGGGTCGGTTACTGACGAACATTCCGCTGCAGGTTCAACGCCATTGCATTCTATTTGGACATTGCAGGTAAGAATCACGCTATTTTTGTCACTATACATACCGTGCGGCATTGGCTGATGAGACAGATATGCTGGCGAAGGAGGGTCTGTAGAATTCTGGTGCCTGCTTCGGAGTGGCTGTGATACCAAAGTGGTTTCCACACTCATGTAGATATTTCTTGATAGAGATTCCAAAGATACCAGGAAAAAATTTGTACTGGCTAGTAATGCAGTATCAATCCGTCATAGCCTGAAGCGAGTAGGTTAGCATCATTTGGTCTGGAATTACTTGACAATATTACCATGAACTAACTTACTTTTTTTGAATGAGTCCAGCAAAAGGTCAGCAAC
This sequence comes from Aspergillus glaucus CBS 516.65, assembly GCF_001890805.1. Lineage (NCBI taxonomy): Eukaryota > Fungi > Ascomycota > Eurotiomycetes > Eurotiales > Aspergillaceae > Aspergillus > Aspergillus glaucus. The sequence continues at coordinate 603,317 of NW_019170463.1, read as the reverse complement.
AGTAAAATGATCATTTTTAATTGCCAAACCGAGAGCATCTACACCATCAGCATCCCTAATTCGTGGTTTGCGCCACATCTCAGCAAGGTCTCGACAACTGCCTCGTTACCATTTTCTGCAGCTTGCATTAGAGGTGTACGACTTGCATGATCTCTTGTGTCCAATGATGCGCCGTGGTCTATCAGCAATTTCACTCTCTTATTATTGCCCTCCTCCACGGCCAACAGGAGAGGTGTACGGCCCTTGTGGTTTCTCTCTTCAATCGAAGGGGTCCACCTCGCGCCATGCTTGAGTAGAAGCTCCTTGATCTCTTTGTTTCCTCGAATCGAAGCGATTTGAAGCGGCGTATAGTTATTAAAGGGGAAGTTAATCTCTACTCCGCAGGCAATGAGAAGCGTTACTGTTCCCTTATGGTTGAATTCGGCAGCCCTAGAAAGAGGGGTACACCCAGCGTCATCTTGCAAATTGATATCTGCGCCATTATTGATTAGTACTTGCACAGTAGTTGCATGTCCTCCCCTAGCAGCCCATGTAAGAGGAGTACACCCAGAGTCATCTTGCAAACTGATATCTGCGCCATTATTGATTAGTACTTGCACAAGCGTTACATATCCCTTCCTAGCAGCCCATGTAAGAACCGTGCCAGAACTATGGCCATCAGATGGCTTGTGTGTAGAGAATGTTGAATTTGGATTAAGCCCTTTCCTGATGAGGAGATATACCAACTTGGGCTCGTCATCTTGAATGCCAGAAAGAAGCACTGACTCAATCTCATAGATACCGTCCCTCAACTCAAAATCGAGGAGACCACTGACTACTTCCCAGTGTCGGTTTCCAAAGGCCCGTAGACGTGCACTCTGCTTTCCATTGTCCTTGGCTTCAACGTTTGCCCCTCCCTGGAGGAGAAGTTCCACTGTAGATACATGGCCTGCGGCAGCGGCCACGATGAGACTGGTCTCTGACCGTGCGTTTTGAGCTTCAATGGGCGCGCCATGTTCAATGAGGTTGTTAGCAATGTCGGTATGACCTGTACTCGTAGCCAATAAAAGCAGTGGCTCCAGAATATTGGGGCTTAAATGCACCGTGACGTTCTTTTGATTCAGAAGAATATTCACCACGTTGATATGACCCCTTGCAACGGCGTAATGCAATGGGGTGGAGCCGTTTTGTTCAGGTTTATTATTGTTGCAAAAAGCCAATAGTTGCGAGACGATCTCATCATGTGGCTGATAGGCCACCAAGCATACATAGCACTTGCCCACTTAAATGCATCAGAAATAATGAGTCTGTGCAATGTGTTTGTGGTCTTGTAGATGCACCTAGTTTGACAGGATCCCGTTCGAAGGTACTATGTATCAGTATTCTGGGGTCACTCCATGATCGCTCCGGTGCCGTTCCCTGACCGGACACGCACCGCCCTCTCTATAGGAAAGTACATAGTGAATGGTGGCGGTGTTGTTGCGTGCCATGGATGTCGAGTGGCTTTGCAACGCCCGACAGAATACTAAACCGGGCTGTGTGCAATAACAGTCCATACTAAAATCCAATAATCTCCACTATCGTTTCTTGTCGCAAACTCAGCCCTGTAACGCATTCCGAAGCCGCCGAAGTTGGCCCCACGCCCCGGCAGTTCTTCCCCGAACGTCATTTCGCTTGCTCGCTCTGAGTCTCTGACGGTTATTGCACTCCGTGTTACTTGTTTCTCTCTTTCTTAGTGTCGCTCAGAAATTGCAGACCAGAAAGGGACAACACTCTACGGAGCTAATTATCGTGACGAAAATATCGAACCGACCGGAGATTTTATCGCGAAATCCACACCGATTATAACAGCGCTGGGATCGACGAGTGGCTCCTCCAGAGCCGATTGGGCTCCAGCGCCATCGCCATGTCGGCCTCAATCGAGTTGAACGGTCCTCACAACCATATCACCAATCTCGATGTCATCACCGGAAGAGTGGTCGTCAATCTACCGTCTGAGGCCGCGATAGGAGGCATCCAGGTCAAATTGGAGGGAGAAAGCAAGACGCGTTTAACAGGCCCACGGCATCCCAATGGAGATCCGGATAAGAAGCGGACGGAACTGGAGGTGCATAAGGTGCGATTTATCTGGATTTCAGATTCTATAATAGTGGTGGAGGAAAATGCGATGTGGACAAAGGTTGACTGGTTTCAACGCAGATACTGTACAAAGTGGTGACGGTGTTCCCGACTCCTGCGATTTTTAATCCGGACAGTCCTAATACGGCCTATACGTTTGCGGCTGGAAGCTATGAATATCCGTTCGAATTCAAGGTGGATTGGCCCCTTTGCGCATAGGCGTTGATCGAAACTGATGGTCGCCCAGGTCCCGTTCAACAATGCGTGCAGCACGCACAACAACAGCATGCTCACCAATCTGAACATTACCGGTTTGAAGGTTGAGATGGCGCGCGAAAGCAACCGTCATGTCAAGAAGACCCTTCCGCCGTCCTTGAATGGTTTCCCCGGTATGGCAGATATCAAGTACTATATCAAGGCAACGATTATTCGGCCGCAATTCTACAAGGAAAACATTCGCGCGGTATGTTTGATTTCAATATATGATTTGTTTGAACGCGTGTTGACAATTGCAACAGATTACGCCGTTGAACTTTCTTCCTATTGAACCACCACGGACAGGTAATCCTAGCCAAGAGACGTACGCGAGACGGCAGCATCAGTTCACCAAACAAGGCAGTTCCTCCAAGGCAAAGAGCCTGTTCCAAAAAGTCTCTGGCTCCCTTGATCCCTTCGCGGATGGTCCGCGCGTATCAGCAGATGCTAGGTTACCAAATCCCTCCATCCTCACTTGTAACGAGCCTATTCCGCTGCGAGTTCTAGTGAAGAAGATGTCGGATAGTTCGGAAACGATCTTTTTACAGACATTCCAGATCGAATTGATTGCGAAAACTCACATCCTGGCTCACGATCTTAACCGAACAGAAACAGGCAGTTGGGTCATATTCAGCCAGAGCAACATGGGCGCGGTGTTGGGCAAGGGAGGTGATCCAGCCGGCACTGAATGGACTATAGATGCTCGCATGTGGAACCAGCTACCATTGCCTAACTCAGTTGCTCCAAATTTTGAAACCTGCAACGTCTCCAGGACTTACGAACTCGAGGTCCGAGTCGGTTTGAGTTACGGCAGTTTCGGAAATATCAAAGTACGCCTAAACGATACCTACTGCTGATACCTCTTCCTCCCTTGATTGTGTATGCTGACTTGTGACAGCCCCAACTCATCATCCTTCCTTTGAAAATGCCGGTCAAAGTCTACTCTGGAATCGCTCCGCCCAAGGCCCTCTTGGATGCCATGACTGAATCTGGACGCATGCAAGAACCTACGGCTCCATCTCTTCCCGCTCGACCCACGGATAGTCCAACGGAACGTCCTCCAATGCCCCCAAGGCCGGCGGCCGCGCCTGAACCTACCAGTGCAGACCAAGTCCCCGACGAAGCACCTCCAAGCTACGAGGACGCAATGGCAGAAACATTGAGTCCAGTGGATGGTCCCCGCCGCGAGTATAACCCACCAGATGATTCTTCCAGGACCATTGAATCTGGAGCTGATTCAAAACCCCCAGTCAACCCGGGAAGGGACCCTGAGGTCTCAACATCGGCAATACCCTATGGTAACCCCACGGCTATGTCATCAGAAGAATCGTTTGATATGCTTCCTTCGACACCTCCGGAGACTCACTCTGGTTCGCCACCTACATCCCCGGTTGCTCGTCAACAAAGTGTTTTGAAAATCCACAAGGTGCCCCCTCAACCTGAGGAGGATCCGCCAGAATATCGATCGATAGCTGGAGAGTCTCCGCAGTCGCAGCAAATTCTGCAAGAGCAAAGGCAACCTCGGCAAGGATTCCGGCCTATAAACCTCGGAGTTCCCAGCAGGAAGCCGGTCCCACGAAGCCCACATCCCAGAGATTGATTGGTCTAGGTCTTTCGCGAATGCCCGTCTATCACGACAGTCACGACGTTTGGAATCTTCTGAGTATATGGTAAAAAAAATATAAAAAAAAAAAACTTCATGAGACATCCGTCATAGTATGACATTGAGCAGCCAGTTGCATGGAAATGCATCACTCGGGGTTTGCACATATTCTTTTTAATATTGCTACTTGTGAATTGTGCTTTTATATCTTGTTCATAGTCTTTTCTGTTAATGTAAATACAGACCATTATCAGTTCTCTGCAATATCAATAGTGCTATGAAAATATAATCATGCCTGAGGTGTCTGTTCAAAACGGGTTTAGCGGGTACACCTCGAAAGCTTCCAGTTCGCGGTTCAACTCACTCTCTAACTCAAGATGCGCTGCTAATGCTCTTCAGTCACCGGTGGATTTAATTTGGAAGCTATTAATCCAGCCACCTTGTGTCAGAATTTCTGCTATCCATTCACCTGCTACGGAATAATCTCCGCGTCGCTCATCTCCCGCTAACTGCGATTTACTTTCCCTCCGCGTCGCTCGCAAGAACACCACAACTACCGATTCTCCCTACATATTGAACATTTCCTCTTATATCCATGGTTTTCCCATCAAATACCTAATTCATCCATCCTAAACCGAGGAAACGAGCATGCGTCTCCATCTCGTCATCCAGCGCCACGGCCTCCCCGTGACGCGCATTCTCTGGTCAACATCCTCCTCGTCCCTCGAAGGAAACGCCTCCTACAAACCCTCCGCGAACTCGTCCTCGATCGCATCAACCCGCGCCCCCAATGCCTTGTTCGCGAACAGCGGATACACAATTGCGCAGCTACTGGAGGATGTGAACGAGGTTGTCCCGCTTGAGACGGAGCCGAGATTATTCGAGGATAGGTCTACAGGGCAGTGGGGGTTGGAGGATTATGTGGTTGAGGTTGCGGGATCTGAGTGTTTGCATTTTATGGATTTAGGGGGGTTGTTGAGGGATGGGGATGAGGTTGTGTGAGTGCCTCCTCCATGTTTGCTTTTTAGGTTTGTTCGGGAGCTAATGCTTTGGTTTGCTGTAGGATCCGGTCACTTCAGATTTCCGATTTACGAGCGAGGCGGCTTTCAGGTCGTCATCAGATTTCGGTGGACGGGAAGCATCTTATCGACGGGGTGCCGTTTGGAAGACCATATTTGAAACGATCGACGTCGTCGAGACCTGCGATTGATATCCCTCCGAGAAAGAAGCGGCGCACTGTTTATGGTATTGGTGGAGGGTATGAGGAAGAGGATACCGAGTGGGCTCCGGTGGATCATGGGGTTACTAGAAAAGCACTCTCACAACTGCCGGATCAGCATGGCGATTACAATGAAGCGGACGATGAGGATTTCTACGAGGATTATCATGAGGTTGAAGATAGTGAAGATGATAATGAAGATGACGAGGCCGGTTATGGTGATGATGAAACGGTCATTCGACACCCCATTGCAGAAAGAATCGAGGAAAGGCCCGAGGGTGCCCGCACCCTTGAGAGTGATGCATCTGATGTTGAGCCCGAGGCTGAAGCTGAGGATCTAACCCAGGAGCTACAAGAACTGAAAGAGGATATGCATATGTCCGGTCTTGATCTGCTGGGTGTCTATGAAGAACAGCCCTCGCGATTGCGATCAACAAAGAGTCCTACGGTGCAAGGCAGTGTTGTGCTCGGGCAATCTCCATCTCTCAAATCTCCAATCCTACGATCCCCCGGAGGGCGTCAAGTTTCGAAATCTGTCAGGTTCGAGAGCGGAAGACAACCGCAACAGCAGGAGTCACCGGCATCTCACAAGGTGAAGTCTCCCGTGAGTGCGAAGCAGCAATCGCCCGCAAGGTCGATCTTGAGCAAGGAAAGCACGAGTAGCGATTCCGACAGTGACAGCAGCATTTCGAGCGACTCATCATCATCATCATCATCATCATCATCGTCGTCGTCGTCCTCAGACGAAGACGAAGACGAAGACGAAGACATCTCAAGTATCTCGTCGAGTGACTCCTCACCAGAATCCTCTGATTCCTCCTCCGAATCCTCGGACTCGGAGGACGAGGATGAAGAACGCAAGCGCGCTATCCACGACCTCAAAGTCAACCCACCTGGTCTGGGCTCTCTGCGTACCAAGAAAAGCAACCAGCGCAACAAGTTACGACGACGGCTATCAAAGCTGAAAGAGTTCGGCGTCTTACCTGAGCAGGCGGACTTTACTGCATTGCGAGAATGGGAGGAGAAAAACGGAGACTGGAACTTCGATGCCAGCGTTCTGGCCAAGCCTGCGGCGGACGAAAAGCGGGATGCTAAGGAGCAGGAGCAGGCTGAGTTTGAAGCTAAACGACGAAAACTGCTACGCGATCTTGCAGCTGGCGGTGTTGATGTTGATGCGTTTACTGAGGAAAAGGCACCATCCGCCCAGGCTGTGGAACAGAAACAAACCCAAGATGAAAAAGATCGGGAACAGGTCGAGTTTAATGCCAAACGACAAAAATTGCTGCGCGATCTTGAAGCTGGCGATGTCAATGTTGATGCGGAGGAGCAAGAGCAGGAACAACCTAAAGATGATACTGCTATGGAAGACATCCAAGCCGAACCTGCGAAAAGGCGCTCACTGGACGTCGCAGGCAGCCGACGCCTCCTCTTCGGATCCCTAGGCGTCAGAACTCCCAAATCCAAGGAAGAGGAAGAAGCCACTCGCAAAAAGCTAGCCGGAAAGGCCAACAACTTCCAATCCCAGCGGCCTGTCGAGGCAGAACAGCCTGAAGAGTCGGAAGATGACAAGGACGAGAACTGGGAAGGCAAGCTCGACATCCGCGCTACGGAATGTATCTTTGATGACATTGGGCTGACTGCGCCGCCTTTCCCATTCGAGCAGCGTTGGGATGAGAAAGCACATGAGATTATCAGACAGCGTAAGGGGTGGGGGAAGAAGAGGAAGAGAAAGGAGAGGATTCAGGTATATAATGGGGGTGACGAGGAGTATGGGTATGGGGAAGGCTACGAGGGCTACGAGGGCTACGATGGCTACGATGGCTACGATGGCTATGAGGACGGTTACGATGATAATTGGGAATATGAGAACGGGGAGATGCAGCTTGAGTACGATGATGCCGAGCAGGAGCAGGAGCAGCCGAATGGAACAGAGGCGGATGAAGTTGAGCATGAGCAGGCCGCACCTAAGACATCCGATGATGGGGAGGGCGACCTTCCTGAAATGCCAAAGGATATCAGTACAATCCCCGACCTGACCGAAGACGACCTCAAGAAATCCTCGATCATCGCATATAAACAACTCGACATGTCCAAAGATACCAACTGGCAACCCAGAGTATCCGACTACCGCGTCGCCGAGATCCACGAAATCTTCGAAGAAGACAACGTTCTCAAACTCCGCCTCGCAAAGCGCCATCGCCGACAGCCAAAACCCGACGACGAAGAAGACGACGAAGACGAGGGCCCTCGCATGTACAGTGGATTCGAGATGCCGGGGTTCGAGGACGATGAAGACGATGATGGGTTCCGGGAGATGTCGTTTGCGGATTTTATTGAACCGAAGCTTCTTCGTGCCGGTGGGGGCGTTGGACAGGGCGATGGAGATAGAGATAACGACATGTCAGTAAATTAATTCCTTGCATTCATATTCATTTGCTCACATGGTTGAAGCTCTTCAGTTGTAGAAGAATCTATTGAGAATCGCCCGGATCCTGAACCACCTGTCCCGAATGAATCAATCGAAGAAGAGCGTCCTCCTGTGAACAATGATCAGAATATCGATTCGCAGGTCGATGGTGTCGATGGTGTCGATAATTCCGCGAATGAAGCTGCTGGGGCCGGCTCTACTAAAGAGGAGAAAAATGACAATAATGCTCGCGAACGCAGCGAGAGCCCTACCGTGAAGTCCCCCAAGTTTGAAGGTTTCCGGTCTCCTCGAGTAGAAGGCCAGTCACCCCCCGAGTCCGCCCAGCGTGAACAACCCGGATCGACGGGTGATACCGCTGTAAATCCAGATAACAGCAACGGTCAACAATCGACGCAAGACCCCAAACAAAGCAGTAACAAGCAATCAGCCGGAAACCGACCAATACATCTAGACAACGGACCTGGAATCAGCGAGAATGACCTGCAATCGATAAGCAGTCCTGCTAGCCTGATGTCCTTTAATGGGCTTTTGACCCAAACCTTTCCGGACGAGGAGTCTGTGATGCAGGATTCTTCACCAGTTGCACAGAGAAAGGATGCTAAACATGAAGATAAGGATAATGAAGACAAGGACAAGAAAGAAGGTAGTCCCGAGCGCGAGCCACACTCCTCGGACGACGATTTCGTCCCAAATCCATTCTACGAAATTGACAAAGCTCATGAAGAGCGTCAACGCCGGGAATCCGAAATAGCAGAAGACCGAAACTCCCCCTACAACGACGACGATGACCCTACGTTCATGGGCTTCTCACCCTCTCCGCCTCTACACAAAACAAAGCGCGAATCCGAGCCCAACAACCCTAAATCTATGACCAACCAAGAAGAATCCCAAATAAGCTCCGTCCCCGAATCCCAATGGCAAAGCGCCAGTGAAAACAAAGAAAACAAAACAGAAACGGAAACAGACACTCCTACAAAGGACCACGAACCACCACCCGCATCCCAGTTCTCCGACATCAACTTCGTGGACCTGACGCAGTCCAGTCCACCCGCGTCCCCCGGAGGCAGTGATGAGGATTTCGCAAAGTCGCAACGACTACCGAAGGGTCCGGGCTGGGTGCAGAAGAATATCCCGTCTACGCAACGACGGACGAGGAAGTCGAAGGATAATAGTGTTAATCCGCCGAGTTTGAAGGGGAGGCGGAGGAGGACTTAATTCCGCCTGTGGATTTGATTGCTGTACATAGTTCTATGATACTGTCTATATGTTATGTTCTCACGATGACTACTCTGCACGTTTGTATACCTTAACCGGTTCTGAACATTAATACACCCATCGTGATTGGTCAGGTGCTGCTTTCACCGCGACGTCATCGGGTTTCCGAAACGGGTAATTAGCTTCAGATTCATGGAAACATCGTGTGTATGTTGTGTGTATGATTGCACCATGTTCACTTAATTCAGCATACTTTTAAGCATATCTACCCCGGTACAGTATTATATCTTTCATATTGGGCATTAGTCTACCTTTGTAAATGCATCTCCCCCGCTCGCGTATCTGTCTACCCTTGTCCTTGTCCTCTTTAAAGACCGTTCGATATCCTCCTCTCTCCTCTTCTCTTTTTACTCTTTCTTCGTCTTCTTTTTCTCGTCAGAATACCTGTCGCTGTGGCTGCCGCAATTCCAGCATCTGTTCGTGTTCGTGTTGCGTTCATCCATCGTCATCACTAAGCCAATCTCGATCCTATACTTCCTCTCCATACTCCTCTTCATCTTCCTGCTGCTCCTCACCTAGGCCATTCTCAACCGCCAAAATGCCCCAAGAATACCTCCTCAAAGACCTCTCCACCCTCTCCTCCATCCCGAACATGGAAAAAGTCGAAGCCGAAGTCGACGGCATCCAAGACGGCAAAGTGCTCGTCGTCCGCGTAAACGACAAATACCATGCCATGAGCCCCCGCTGCACGCACTACGGCGCTCCTTTGAAACTGGGCGTCGTGTCTCCGGATGGACGGATTACTTGTCCGTGGCACGGGGCGTGTTTTAATGTGAGTAGTGGGGATGTGGAGGATGCGCCGGCGCCGAATGCGTTGGAGAAGTTTGAGGTTTTTGAGAGGGATGGCGGGGTTTGGATTAGGGCAGATGAGGAGAAGGTTAAGGCTGGGCAGAGGAATCCGGTTGTTAGGGGGGTTGCGGAGGGGGAGGGGGGTGTTGTTGTTGTTGGCGGGTATGTTATACAACTCTCATGCTGTTATATGTGCATGCTGACGAGAACAGTGGGAGTGGTACCCTTGGCCTTGTCCAGGCTATTCGGGAATTGAAGTATAAAGGACCCGTCACTGTCATCTCCAGAGAACCGAACCTTATCATCGACCGCACCAAGCTGTCCAAGGCCCTAATCCCCGACCCCGAGAAACTCCTCTGGCGACCTCGCGAGTGGTATGAGAATGCAGCCATCAACACCGTCTCAGACGAAGTGACCTCCGTCGACTTCAACCAAAAGATCGTCAAAACCCAATCTGGTAAAACCTACCCATACACCAAACTCGTCCTCGCAACCGGCGGCGTCCCCCGTGCCCTCCCCCTCCCCGGCTTCAAAGACCTAGCCAACATCTTCCTCCTCCGCTTCGTAACAGACGTGCAAGCTATCCTCTCCGCCGTCGGCGAGCAAAAGAACAAGAAAATCGTCGTCATCGGCAGCTCCTTCATCGGCATGGAAGTCGGCAACGCCCTCGCCAAGGAAAACTCCGTCACAATCGTCGGCATGGACAAAGTCCCCATGCAATCCATCATGGGCGAACAAGTAGGCCGCATCTTCCAATCCAATCTCGAAAAAGCAGGCGTCACTTTCAAACTCTCCGCCTCCGTCGACAAAGCAACACCCTCCTCCTCCTCCTCCTCAGACCCTAGCAAGGTCGGCGCCGTGCATCTAAAAGACGGCACCGAGCTCCCAGCCGACCTAGTCGTCCTGGGCGTCGGCGTCCGCCCAGCAACAGACTTCCTGCAGAATAACCCCGCCATAACCCTCGAAAAAGACGGCTCCATCAAAACAACCGAACACTTCGCCGTCCCCGGCTTGAACGAAGATGTCTACGCCATCGGCGACATAGCCACATACCCCTACCACGGGCCCGGCACAGACCCAGGCACGGGAACCCACACGCGCATCGAACACTGGAACGTCGCGCAGAACGCCGGCCGCGGCGTCGCCCGCTGCATCACTCACGGCCCCTCCCCGCTTAAAACCCTTAAACCCAAAACCTTCATCCCCATCTTCTGGTCCGCGCTGGGCGCGCAGCTGCGGTACTGCGGGAATACGCCTAAGGGGTGGGATGGGGTGGTGGTGAAGGGGGAGCCGGAGAATGCGAAGTTTGCGGCGTTTTATTGTCTGGGGGAGACGGTTGTTGCTGTTGCTAGTATGGCGATGGATCCGGTTATGGTGAAGAGTGCGGAGTTGATGAGGAGGGGGGGGATGCCGAGTAAGGCGGACATTGAGGGGGGTGTTGATGTTTTGGGGGTTGGGGTGCCGGAGAGTGTTAAAATTTAGCCCCTTTGATCTTGAATAGTTCGTAAGTACTCTGTACTGAGTAATGAATATATGCAATGTTCGGAATGTATAGTGTGATGTTTTGATTGCCCTAACGCCCAAAATCAAATATACAGTAGTGTAGTAGTGTAGTGGCAGTATAGACAAGATCAGGTAGTTAACTAACTCATTTCTCCCCCTTCACCTTCTTCGACTTGGACTTCTTCTCTTTCTTCTCCTTGTCGTCCGACTCGGACTTGGACTTCCTCTCCTTCTTCTCGGACTTCTCCTTATCATCCGACTTGCTCTTCTTCACCTTCGGCTTACTAGGCGTTTCCACAGCAGGTTCAGGTTCCTGCTCCTGCTCTTGATCCTCTTCAATCTTCTCAGGCTCACCAACCGTCACAGTCGCAGGCGCAGGCGCAATCGGCAACGCCCCAGACATAGTAATCGCACTGGCAGCCGGCCTTCTTGGCGTCGCAGTACTCAAAATCCCATTCTTCTCATCCTCAACAACCCCCTCCTCCTCCTCGGGCGAAAGCATGCTCCCCTCGATACTCATAAACCCGCGCTCACGGTCCGTACCAGGAATAACATCGACATCAAGGACACGGAAACGAACAGTTCCGCGGACGCGGTGCCCAGAGACGGACTGGAAGTATCCTTCTGCGGACTCGTCCTCTTCGGTTTCACCTTCAAGGGCAGGGTTAGGTGTCGTTTCCGAGAGCGGGTTCGCGTCCGAGGCGAGGGAGACCGGTGTGAAGTGTTCCTTTTCAGGGTCGAAGTTCTTTGTCGGGGTGTCGGATTCGCTTTCATCATCTGTTTTGTTGGTTGTGGGGGCTTCCTCGCCTGGGGGGATCCATTTCCAGGTTGTGGGGAGGCGTTTCCGCTCAATACCCACGGAGAAGAGGTTTAGGACTACGGCGCCTAGGAAGCCTTCGGACTGCACGTTGACCCATCCTTCGAGGATCTGGCCGCGCTGCGGCCTGAAGACGAGGAATGTGGCTGTTAGGTAGACGTAGAGGACACCGTATTCGTTCGCGGATGTCGCGAGGGTCAATGGCTGCGGGCTGGGGTCGTGCGACTGCGCTGCGGCGGAGGCGTTTGGTGGCGTGGAGGATATCGAGGCGTTCGAGTACGCAAGGACAATACCCTTTAACGGTGGATAGTAGGTTAAGAGGAGAGGAGAGAGGTGCTCGGCCAGCAGCGAAGCAAGCGCATGGGTTGGAGAAATAGAGATAGGCGACAGGGGAAGATAAAGCGTCGCAGTCGTTAAAGTGTATGGCGAGTCCGGAATCGTCTGTGTCTGTTTCGCTCCGGCATTCTTGCTCTTGGTGCTAGAGGCAGACTTGCTCTTGCTCTTCTTCTCATCGGACTTGCGCTTCTTGGTGGAGGAGGTCGAGTCTTGCGACTTGTGCTTGCGCTTGCGCTCGGGGAGGTCGATTGTGGTGGGGGGGGTTGAGTCGAGATCCATTGCGTCAACTGCCATTGTTGAAGTTGGGATTGTCCAGCTTGCGCTGGAGAGCGACGGGTTGATATTGCGTTTTGCTTGCGGTTGGAGATTGACTTGGGTTTTTTTTTTTTTTTTTTTTTTTTTTGCTGGAGAATGAGAAGGGAAGGCGGTGGGGCTGGCGGTGAGGGTGGTTGCCTTTTTGGGAGGTCTTGCTCACAGAACCCTCATAACTACGGGGAACATAGAATTGGCATGAGAATTGCCATGCTGGTTCTTGTTTGAAAAGCTATGGGTCACATCATGGCTAATATGTAGCTAGAATGAAGTAACGATAAGATATATTGCAGTGCTGTTAGCCTGTTACCAATATCGAATAATGTCCTAACCCTAACCGTTCCAATCTCTCAAAATAGCAAGATGTAGCAAGCTTTTTGATACAGGTTGATAAAACTTCCATGCGTGTCTCCCAGTTAGTCCTCCTTGTTCATGTTAGCAAGTTAGCAATAGTTATGGCAGCGCTTGATCTCGGCCGTCACTGATAGTAAGCCCCCTGATCAAGTGGATTCGGCGTCTGATCCGGCCACAACAAAAGAATCCCCTCCTTCGCCGCAGAAACCTGCTTCTCATCCGTAACAACCCCCAGCCTCAGCAAAAGATCCATCTGCTCCGTCACCCAAAACCTACACCCCACCCCCTTCGAATCAAACTCGTACTCATGACGCCCATGCTCAACCAACTTCTCATAAACCCCCGCAACCGTCAATCCCGGAACCACATCTAGAGCAAAATGCGCCTGCACACCAGGTGGCAGGAGATACAGCAGCTCCGAGAGGATCAGGTTTGCTTTGGAGCCGCCTTGGATGGCAGTGCTTGGGACGCTGTAGCTAGGTTGGCAGTCCAGACAAATGGAGGACTCGGGGGATGTTTGGAGGTAGAAGCACCAGTGGTTTGTGTCTACTTGCTGCTCGTGAGCTACTGCGAGGATGCGGGTTATTGGTGAGGAGAGGATTTGGGGTTGGTGCTTTGAGGGGATGAAATGGGTTGTTTTGAAGGTTGTCATTGTGTTGTGTGTTTGGATCTGTAGAGGTTGTCAGAATATTCCTTTCTTTTAAAAAATTAGGATTATGGGATCTTATAGTGCAAATCGATGCTTCTGTTGTAGCAATGAAGTAGAATATACTTGGACGCTTACCCAGGCACGGGATGGATGCTCCCTTTATATGGTCTGGCTTCACTGCTCATACCTGGCTCGAATATTAGCTGACGCACGCTGAACTCCTCGTACTGTAATCCAGTGAATGATTCTTATTATTGGAAAAGATGAAAAGAGAAAGCAAGCAACGTCGTGACGAATATGCGCAGCTGACTAAGCGGATCCAGGAACTAACTTAACTAACTAGTTAACTAACTATCAATCCAGATAACAACTGCCAAATTGCAGATCAGGGACTCTTCAACATCCAGCCATGTCGTCCATTCTCTCATTCCTAGGATGGGCATTCCTTCCTAATGTAAGTTTTTTGCTAGCGCTGACTCCCAAACCATACTAACAACACAAGTATGCCACATCGCTCCTCCAAAGTGTCTACTACGGAATTACCGTCCGCGCCGGCGAACCTCGACCCCAACCTCCCTCCCCACGATATGCGCGCCATCGCCGTCGCATCTTCATTCTAGTAATTACCAGCTACCTCCTCTACACTCTCTACGATACCTTCCACAATGTCCAAGTCGCCGGCGACTTTTACCGCGCGCTGGGAGTCTCCCCGCTCGCCAACGACCGGACAATCAAGTCGCGCTTCCGACGATTGGCTGCGCAGCACCATCCGGACAAATTGGGCCATGGAGCAGGTGACGGATATGGCAGCGGCGGGGACGACTACTTCGTGTTCTTGAAGTTGGCGCAGGATACGCTGTTGGATCCGGCAAAGCGGTTTGCGTATGATCGGTTCGGACCTTCGATTTTGAATTGGGGGAATGAGAAGACGATGCAGGATTTCTTGTATGCGGCTATGCAGCGGTCTATTATTCCGCAGTATGTTGGGGGGGTTGTGACGATTATCTTCTTGAACTTTACCTGGTGGTCGGATTGGGGGCGCTACGTGAGTCTGCTCTCTAGTCCGTGCAAGACATGAAAACAACAGCTAACGGTGATTGACAGTGGCGCTTCTTCACCTTCGCGGCCCTCCTGACCCTCGAACTCACCCTGATCACCCACAGCCATCTTGCAGTCTTCACGCCCGCCTCCCTCCTCCCCGAAGGCCTGCGCAACATTCTTGACATCCCCGACTCCCTCAGTTTCTACCTTCTCCCCTTCCAAGTCCTCCAAATCGCCCGCCAGGCCTCTATTATACTACATATCTTCATCTCCCAACTCACACCACCAGAGTTAACGAAGAAATCGTCCTCGACACCGGGAGAACGCCTCGATAAAGAGACGATGCAGAAACTGGGACAGGTGATGAATCTTTCCCGCGCAACGGACTTGGAGGCGACGAGGCTCTTGCAGATGGGGTACGCGCCATTCCGGGGTGATAAAGAGGGAATTGCAGCGTTGAGGAAGGGGATGAAGGAGGGATTGGTGTTGAGTGGTGTGAGGAGTAGTCCGGAGGTGCAGCAGGCTGTTGCGGAGGTTGTTGAGAGACGAAAGAGAGAGAGTAAGGATGAATAGATGGTGTCGATCTGGATGTGTTCTTATTAATAGATTGTTTGTACATGCGAATTGATTTTCTCCCGCCTTACTCTTTCCATCAGCCTCGTGGTTCACGAATGAGCATAACCTTGTCAACTCATAATTGCTTTGCCTCGTATTGCCGCTGATCGCTATTCCTTTTTACTCCCTTGTCAAAACGCTGATCATCATCAACTTAGCACTTGCTGGTCTAGGCGTCGCCTCGTGAGATACGAAGTAAAGCAAAATGAATTCCATCATTATCCTATCCAGACATCTGACAACTAACTGTTTATACAAATAATATGGTACATACCTGCCATGCTTCCTTATTCTATACATCAATCAAAACTAACAATTGAAAAATAGGAACTCGCAGACATCGAACAAGACCCCAATAGTGCACCGCATGCAGCCGAGAACAGAAGTTCGAGCCCCCTTTTCTCTATATACCAGATCACAACGACAAATACCCCGTCTCTCCTCAAAATCAAACGAATAATTTGACGGGACCTATCTTATACGGACATGATATACCACCGCAGCCGCAGCCGCCTGGGGGGGGGATAGAGATGGAGATGGTTCAACTGCCGTGAAGAAGAAGAGGAAATGGCCGTGCTATCTTTGTATTGGTTTTTGTGTTGTTGTTATTTTTGTTGTGATTGTTGTGCCTTCGGTGGTCGCTACTAGGCACTAAGGAGGGATTCCTATCTAATTGGGCGACTTCTCAACGATCAGGTATGGAGAAGGGAGAAGTGGGAGCAATATAGAATAATAGTCGGGCTGAGACCAGTGAAGTGCCAAAAGCCCGTATATAGGCATAGACCGCCGCACAACCTGGAGAATTCCAAAGGGTAAGCCTTGGTTGGCACTGGTGCAAATAATCACTTTTCCCTGACATGATCCAGGTAGGTAGGTATCACGACTGCAAAAGGCAAAGAGATATGAGACTGAATAGAAACTAAGGAGATGCTTTGCTGCTTGCTTATTGAACATTGCTTCACAACCAGTGAAGATCCAACTTTCAACTCTTATAGTCCGTACCAAGGACCTGGGCTTATTTAGACGGAGATAAGCCAGTAACAAGCAATGCCAATCCATCACTGAGATGCACGACCTTCAAGGAATCGCAAACTAGAACCAGCCGTCATCATCACTCATTACTCGTTTCGATATCCAGCCGATTTCTACTATCATCCCCCCCCCTGCAATATCCATTACTATTTCGATACCTTCGTATTTATCGGCACCTTCGCCTGCCCCAGCCCAGTAGGCTACGTCGACCGAATCACAAGCATCTTCCTCTGGAGTGCGTACATACTCGCCGGTATAGGACAGACCCACGGTGTTGAGAAATTATCAGGGATCTAAATTCATGTCCTGAATCGATGAAGAACGATTCGAGACATTGCATAGGACACAAAAACGTATATATGATAAATATAAATTTATTGCCCGTTATCACTAGCTAAAGCCCACGAATACATAAACGATGACCCAGCCAGCCCTAACTCAATCCCAGAGATACAGGCTCAAATATGAAAGGAACAGATCCGAAGCATGCAGTTTCGAAGTGCTTCTAGAAAATGAACGGCACTACTCGAGAACATCGCGGAGTCCTGCATCTAGCTGGAGGTAGGGATACTTGTAGAACTAGTTAATAATTACTCCTAGCAGTTGAATGCCAGATAGGTGACTAGTGCAGAAGAACCAGTTTCTGCTACCTCAGGCAACATCCGGAGTCAGGCTGTGGCCATTTTCCTCTTTCCATGCTGGTGCTCAGTGAGCACGTTCTGAGCAGTCTGATATTGTCCTGTGAAATTGTTTAGATCACGTTTTAATAAATTTCTAATCCTTCTAGGGTTAACCTCTATCTAAAGAGTATGCTCCGCTCCCAAAAGCATAATAAGCTGTCCTGCGAGCTAGGGCTAAGAGATTGAATGCTCCCATGACGCAAAAGTATGAAGCATTCAATTTGGCTTTGGCGAGAGAAGTATCGAGTCGTGACATCAACGCTACGTCCAGCTTTTTTTTTTTGAAGTGGCAGCTTTACCCCTCATTTCTCGCACATTTGTTGGCTCCTTTTTATTTACATGAATACAATATAAGCTAAATTTTCAAGTCTCAAGTCTATAACTCAAAATGGAATTCGATCCGAATCAGGAATTGATATTGCAGCTTATTCTTGAGGATGTGGCCGATTTCGAAAACAAGCAAAAGGGAAAACAAGTTGCAGGGAAACAAAATGACCTCGAACTCGCCCTCGTGTGCATGGAAGAAGCCCTGACCACTCAAACTTTTATTCAGGACAGAATACTAGCTCTCAGCACGAGTACGGCAATCGTTACCGATCAAAATATACTGGCATCTATTAAAAGTGATGAACGCATTGCTGAGCAGGACCATCGATTCGTGCTTGCTCTGGACAATGAAGAGCCAATCCCTCAAGATGCCCCATATGACACAACCATAAGCAAAGCCACATCGCCAGATAAGAATGAGGATGCTGTTTCCGTTGTTATCGGAGACCTGATGGACCGTATGACGCTCAACGACGAGTCAGATAATGGAGAAGGTTCTTCACGTTATAAACCCTCACACCAAGCAGCAGATATTGGAGATGAATGTGTTTCTTGTTTTGAAAAGTGTGATACTGCCATGTTTGTAGGCTCCTGTGGCCATGGATTTTGTCATGATTGTACGAGACAAATGTTTCTCGGAGCCACCAAGGATGAAGAGCTGTACCCGCCTCGTTGTTGCGGTAACATTGTGCCGCCTGGACTTGCCATGAGAGTTTTGAACTACGAGGAACTCCGGGCTTTCAGTGAAAGGGCGCTTGAATGGACCGCCAAAGATCGACTATACTGTGCTGAGCCAACATGCTCCAAATTCATTCCTCCATTTGCCATTCATAACGAGCATGGCACTTGTTCAGAATGTCACCAGCAGACACATTTACCCTGTCACTCCTTCGCGCACCCTGGTATTGACTGTCCGATGGATGACGCACTTCAAGGTGTCCTGGCGATAGCCGACGCTGAGAATTGGACGCGGTGCTTCAATTGCCGAACTATGGTAGAGCTTCAACACGGTTGCAACCACATTACCTGTCGGTAAGTGGATATCGCTGTCCTTTTTTCCTATGGGAATATCAAAGAGCTAACCCCTTCCAAGCTGCGGCAGCGAGTTCTGTTATACTTGCGGCCTGGTCTGGAAATCATGCAACTGCCCACTTTGGCACGAGAATAGACTTGTTGCCGTAGCAAACCAAGCAGTCGCAGAGGAGGTTCCGCAAAATGCCAATTTCGAATATCGCCAGAACGCATTCAATCGGATAGTTGAAAATCTTCGGCAACATGAGGACGTCGGATGTGAACATCACAGGAACTCTCAATGGGCTTGGCTTAATCAAGGGAGTTTGATGTGCGAGGTTCGCAATCATGATCTGCCTGAGTATATATTCATGTGCAGAAATTGTCGGATGAGAGCCTGTAACCGTTGTCGAAGGCATAGATTGAGATGACGGCTGGCCCTGCATTCTTTTTGCAACATGCGTATTAAATGGAAACAACTAGGGAATAATTTATCTCTTGGAACAACAATAATAATATCGAATTCGCTTACCTTGGATGTTTAATAAGACTAGTAGGCAAAGTCACGCTACGAGGTAGGCCTGTATGCAAATGCATTTCTACCCTAAAACTCCGTAGTAGTGGCTCCGCGCAAATTGGCCGACACTAGCGAGTCCCCACACAGGTATGTCGGCAGATATATCCATGGCTACTAGTCCTTCTAATAGCCGAATCTCTTGGCTTAATTTCCTCATCTTCGCTCCTGCCAGAAGGGAAAACTCGTGGACAATGCTGCAATACCTTGTCTAGAGAGCCAGTACTAACACACCAAAGGCAGACAAAATGGACCAAGAGCAACCATTTGATCCCGACATTAGCGCTCAGCTATACAACCGGATCATCTGCATCGGGCTTGGCGGAGCTCAACGATCCCTCCGTGGACGCCGTCTCCAAACAAACTGGTTCAATACCTGGGTTGCTCATCCAGAAGCCGCACCGTACGTACCTCAGTGGCTGACGCGATTTCCCGCGCCAATTTCCTCATTCCTAGAACAAATCTATCTGGTCATAGACACCCACGGCGTGCCCGTGGGTCAACGATGTGCTGGCCTACCATGTTCAAGCCATATCACCGCCAACCCGTCTCCAACCGGTGGAAATTGAGGATTTGGATGACTGCGTGTTGCTTTTGGGCAGTAACCTCAGCACCATGACGGATTCCATCGGGCTGGTTATGGATGTTTCGGATCTGCGTGTGTCGTATATACATGACCGGCTGGACTGGGATGAGAATGAGAACCAACCATGGTATAGTTTCCAGCTCTTCCTTGAACGACTGAATGCCATTATTGACGTGGGGAAGTACCGGCCCGTCCCGCCAGACAACGACATGTATAACCCGTACCAGGCTATGGCCAACTTCTGAAGCGTGGTCCCGTGGAATGATTGGGTTTTAAAGCAGAGCGTTGAGGCATTCGATGCGCTTGTTAAGGCGATTGAGGCTCGTCTTCCCCAGGAGACATCACACGATAGATTACGGCAACCAATCGCGACGCAGGAGACGCTGAATCCCGCCGTCAACGGATTCCCTCGAGCATTCCTGCTGCGAGCTACGAAGCCACACTTCAAATACATCACCCCGGGAATAAAAGTCTGCGATACAGAAATGCCGCCTCCCCAAATAGAGATCCATCATCCCAGCCGGGGAGATCCGGTGTTCCGCACCCCGTACTATCGTGAGTTCAACGGTACCCCAGCTGTCTCAGACGCGATTATTCTCTTCCCCGCGGCCGAGGCTCGGTATAGAGAGCGTCAGGTCGGACTCTGGGTATAGCTTGACCCAGCGTGGGCGAATACCGTGAAGCTGGCGCTGCCGTTCGAACTATCTTCGTACCCGAGATATGACGGGAAACATATTTCTCGAAAGACATCGACTGCGTTATAGGGACAGGGGAGCTGTCCGTTTTATGTGGATCATGACACGAGACTGGTTAGTTTACTGCGGAAATGGACGGAGCTTGTTGATGATGGGGTCTGGACGGTAGGTGAGGATGGGGTTGAAGGAGGGATGGAGTTTTACCGGCAAGCTGAAGACCCCGAGAAGACGGATTGGTTTGTGTTGAGGGAGGAATGCTTTGATTTGGGGTGGATTGCGTGCCACACCACGATTTCTTGAATGAGAGCATTTCCCGTGCCCCCACTGAGCTAGCCATCCGAGAAGCTTATCATGCGAAGGCACCCTCGAAAATGGTAGGGCAAGACAATCAATGGTCGCCAGCTGCTCGTCGAGATTTCCTGGCTTTCCCATTTCCGTAAGGACCGCCGTGAAGTTCTCAAATGCTAGTCCTATCGATAAGAATATCGAATCTGGAGAGGAAGAAGAAGAAAGGAAGCTGTCTGGTGAGACAAAGGAAAACTGTCAACTACAATGCTCAGTACAATATCTTAGGCACTATTCAGAGTGAATAGAAGGAGAATTTGAGAAAACTATTGATCATAAGGCCTATTTATATACAATATGGCAGCCATCAACTAGTTACAAAAGAAAATTGTTATGGAAGAAGATAAAAGCAACGTAAAGTGCATAACACAAATATGTGCTGGTCTATAGTTGAAGCCTTTTGCAGAGAGTTTCAAACCTACGCAACTTCGGCTTCAATTATCATCTCATACTCCCGAGGGTCAGGCCAAAAGTTGGCGATCTTCAGCCCAGCTTCGGTCAACAGCTTCTCCCATGCACCCCGTGTCCGCTCAGAAGCCGAAAGTAACGACATCATCTCCACGTCCATTGTAGCCTGGCTAATGCTCGCCCCCGTGGGAGGAAGAACAATGTCGTAGATGAAGAGTTTGGAGTATCCCTTGACCATTGCATCTTTTGTGTTGACTAGCAGTTGCTTGGCCTTGTCATCTGGCCAATCGTGAAGCACGGCGTGCATGAAGTAAGCTCGGCTGCCTGCGCTTTAGGTATTAGTATGCAGTTTTGACTTTCTGGGCCGCAGCGTCTCTTATCTCACGTTTGACCGGTTGCGGGAGAAAGAAGTCATGAGACATAGCTGTGATCTTCTTATCCACCTGAGCCTTGGCGATGACTTCCGGAACATCTTGCAAGACGAGCGATCCAGCGGGGATGTCCGGGTGCTTGACAAGGACGTGAGAAATATCGATCCCAGTGTTTCCACCCACATCAACAACGAATGGAAAGGCATCGTCCAACCTGGCGCCATCAAGCAGTCGGGCCGTGTCGTATACCTTGGTCCATGGAGTCTTCCATGCTGTCCAGGCCTCCATGTGACCGGTGAAAGCTTCACA
The DNA here is from genome assembly GCF_001890805.1 of Aspergillus glaucus CBS 516.65. Taxonomy (NCBI): domain Eukaryota; kingdom Fungi; phylum Ascomycota; class Eurotiomycetes; order Eurotiales; family Aspergillaceae; genus Aspergillus; species Aspergillus glaucus. The sequence goes on along the minus strand of NW_019170463.1, from coordinate 581,686 downwards.
GTGAGTGGGATTCTGCTGGAGTCGTCCGAAGAAGTTGAGGCCATCAGGGTCTATGTCCGAGTAGTTATTCGAGATGAAGTCCGTAGGCTCCTTGTAGGAGGTCTTAGCTAGATAGGCCGGCAGGTTGTGGCCTGCTGCAAGGTATTGATATGTTCTGGTTACGAGGTTAGTATAGCGGGGTGGGTTGAAGGATGCGTGTAATGCGTGCTCACGCTGCTTGAAGCGAGGCGCGAACCTTGGTGCTCTCGTCGCCGATGGCGTACGAGAATGCTGTCGGTTTAAATTTGTCCTCCGCTGTCTCCTCGACAATGTAAAAGGCTGCTAGCAAGCGGGAGAGCCGACCTGTATGTCTTGTATGAGTCTTGCTGGATGATATTCGCGTGGAAATGTGGCTTACGCAGTAGGTTTGTATCGATGGTGGCATTTGTAAGCTGGACCAGCTCGTTGATGGACTTCTCGCCACCCTTAGCGCTCGTCCAGAATTTCCAAAGGCCCAGGTCGATGCATGTCTGCAGAGCGGCGAAAACGACGGGATATTCTAAGCAGAAGCCCCAGGCGCGCTCATAAGGTGTCTCCACCCTGGCGAGCAGGGCTTCCACAGACAATCGCACAAGTTCCGGAACTAGACAGAATGGTCAGCATGTGCAGTTCTTTTCTTACGGTTCGAGAAAGTTACGTTTATTTCATTCATCAATCGGCTAAGGACTATCTCGTTATAAATCAATCAACCGTCATATTTAGCGCAGGCTGCGAGCGAGTCCATTATGAAATATATTCCCGGTCACTCAATGCTATGTCAAACACGTTGCGGCAGGACATATGCGAGCTCAAGGATCCCGGGTCTCTTACCATGGAATCCCGCCCCAAACAAACAGCATTGAACTCTATCGAATATGCGTGTGTTCACTGGTTCGACCATCTGTGTCAACATAACAGTAAAATCGTAGAGAATAGCCAAGAGCTCGATGACAAGGGCAAACTACACACTTTCTTTGCCGAGCATCTTCTTCACTGGCTGGAAAGCCTGGGTATCGTGCGAGAGATTTCAGCGAGTATACTCATCATCAAAAGTCTTCTGCAGAGTGTCCAGGTATGTTTCTCAAAACTTGCGAAAAGGATTCAACTAACAGGCTGCCAGTCAACCCCCAATTCTGAGTTTGCGAAACTGCTGCAGGATTCCATGCGGCTAGTCCTCACCTATGGTTCAACGATAGAGCAGGCTCCCTTGCAAGTCTACAGTGGAGCTCTTGTCTTTTATCCTGAGAACAGCGAAATCGAGCGTCTATTTTCGAACAGTAGGCTGCCATTCGTGAGGAGCGTGACTGGCGTTCAAAAGAACTGGAACTCCTGCCTGCAGGTACTCGAAGGCCACGGAAACTCACCAGTCAACGATGTACGCTTTTCGCCGGATGGTCAAACCCTAGCAACGGCCTCAACCGACTACACGATTAAGCTGTGGGACGCAACAACCGGAATTATGAAGCAAATTCTTGAAGGCCACAAGGGACCCATAAACTCGATCTCGTTCCTTCAGGATAGTCAGTCATTAGTGTTGGGATCAGAGGACGGCACAGTCTTATCATAGAACACGGCAGCTACGGGCTATGAAGAAATGTTGAAGAGCCATGAAGGTATGGTCTCGGCTATTTCCTTCTCAGCTAGCTCAGATACTCTCGTGGTGGGCTTAAGCAGTGGCACAATCTTGCTCCGGGATCCTGTTACCAGCACTTGGAATCGAATCTTTCAAGGCACGATTAACCTTTCGGAGGCAAGCGATGTCTCCTTAGATGTCAAAGCAACAATTAATCATGCGTGGGACAGAGTAAAGAAAGACAATAAAGCCATCAATCAATTTCTAGAAAGGAAGATCAGCTATGACGAGTTTGAGACCGTCATCAATGATGCCAAAAGAGACAACCCATCAGATTCAACCCATCAGATTTCATAGAGAAATATAACGCGTCTGCCAAGCATGTAAATTCCAATCGAGTGGATGCTCTGAATATCTCTCCTGATGGTCAAGTACTAGCCTGCGCCTGGAGAAACGGTACAGTCCGTCTTTGGGGTACAGCGTCAAGTACCTGGAAAGAGGTTTACAACAATGAACGTCCAGCGCAGGCATTGGCATTCTCCCCAGATAGCTTGACATTAGCTCTGGGCTTGTATCAAGGCTCTGTGCGGATTTGGGATATGAGGTCCAGAGCTTGGAAGCACATCATAGAAAAAGAAGAGTCACCCTCGCTTCCTATGTCTGCTGTATCCTTCTCACAAGATGGTCAGTCACTGTTTTCGATATCGGCAAAGAAAGTTCATCGCTGGAACTTAGCTACTAAGGAATCCCATGAAGTTATTTCCACAAATGGCCCCAGAGAATTCATCAATGCCATGGCTTTTTCTGAAGATGGTCGGCTTTTGACATTGGCTAGTTATATGGGAAGAGTCTACATTTGGGACACCAATCTCATCGCCTTGAATCCTTCAGTTGATGGCCCTGATAATAGGTCGACTACTGTTCCTTCGTCACGCAACCAGGCTCTTGTCTCATCTTCGGGCGTGAATAACCGCTTAATGGGCTGTCTTTTCTTCCTAGCCTTCCTGGGCTGTCATGTATCTTTTTCAGTCCGGATGCTGTTGTATTCTCCAGACAAGGACAATTCTTCCTACTTTGGGATAAAGATAGTGATAAAAATTGGCCTGGTTTTCGACGTCATCTCGTTCTCTGTGCTAGTTAGACTACTATTCATGGAGGCGGATATCCGCGCAATGAACCGAGAAACCAGGCGCTTGAATGCCTCTACTTTAGAACTTCAGTCGCAGATCCCTAGACTTGCCCAAGGTGACGACAGCCCTTGGTGCAAGGACCCTACCACCGGGGAATGGGAAATTAAAGGACATCTCTCCTCAGTCGATTTGATGGCTATGTCGCCAAATGGTCGCATCCTTGCTACAGCCTCTTTTATTATCCATCTATACGACACGACCACCAACCCCTGGAAAATGTGCCTTGAAGAAAGCGGTTTGATAGAGAATATCAAGTGGTCGCCGGGTGGTGAAAAACTGTGTTCAATGTCATATAAACAACCAGCAAAGCTTTTGGATGCCAACAACGCGATGGGGCTCGTTTTATATAGAATGATCTCGGCTGCTACCATGAGCATTCAAGAAGGATAAAAGACCATGGGGTCTCTCTTGTTATTCTTGTTGTTGTATTTACGATGCATCCTCTGATTCTCCTATCCTTGGCCGTGGGCTTCTCCCAGGCCTACACTGTTACCAATGTAGATCATTTCATGTTAAAAAACATTGACCCTCTGGTGATTCCCGGCAAATATGCCAGTCATATGCATGATTTCTTTGGCTCAGATGCTATCAATGTGAGCACCAAGACCTCTTCTGAGTTGCAGGGCGGCTGCACCACAGCCGAAAACCTCGATGATTTCTCAGCATATTGTGAGTTCTCTCCAGAGGATACGGAAAAGATGAATAATGACTAACTCAATTCGCGCAAGGGGTCCCGACACTCTACCATGTGAATGGATCGAATTATACCGCAATCAAGCCTTACCGATTCAGTGCCTACTACAAGGAGCTCGATAGCGCCGAAATCCCAATCCCTCAAAATCTCAAGCTCCTAGCGGGAAACGTGAGCGCAACGTCCCCTCATCAGCTCGACAAGAACGCCGGTGTCCAGTGGTTCTGTGACGGCGGGGAAGAAGAAGGGGACTCGGAAGACGACACGGACGATGCAGCGTTCCCCACCAGGACGTGCAAGGAGCATCTGCAAGGACTCCTACTCTTCCCGGACTGCGCGAGCCCAAAAACTCTGGAGTACGCTTATTCGGCCAATCCGAACTGGGTGGGTGGCTATGGCGAAAACCGCTGCCCGATTGGCATGTATCGGATTCCTCGTTTGCGCTTCTCTATCCGTTATGACCTGCGGTCCATTCTTCCGGATGGTTGGTCTGGAGCTCCTCCAGTGAAGCTTTCTTGTAGTGGCTCGTATTGTATGCATGGAGACTTTATCAACGGGTGGCTTCCAGAGGCTGCGGAGAATATGGTGAAGGACGCGCCGTCTAATGATCGCGAGTACTTCCGTGTCCATGGTCCTAAAGCCGAGGACGATCAGGGCTCTGAGTTTGACGCCCAGGACGCTGACCCCAGCCACGGCACAAGTGACTACTGGACGAGTGTGAGGATGATGGGCGCGAGTCGGAATTCGACGATGTTGAGAAGACATTCAGCATATCATCGTTTGAGGTTGTAAATGATGATCAAAAAGGCATAGAGTATGGAAAACGCAGAGTCCTGCCTGTCAGCACTGGTGTCTACATAATTTGTATGGAGTAATCGTTTAACAGCTCAAAAATCTATTCTCACTAAAAAACCTCCGCTGCAGAAGAGTGACTATCTTGGCTTTCTCACGAACACCGTGTACGGTCAATGATGTACTAACAGCAACCCGTCGGTGATGATTGTTTTCTTCGTATAGGTAGGCGAACACAGCCGGAACCTGATTGAGCCATCAATCACTGACAGTGCAAGTGCGAGAATTGGGAAGAAACATTGATCAGATTGTTTGCTTTCAAAGATAACGATAGACCGTGTGTGGTGGCTCCCCAGCCATAATTTGTAGGAAGTCTCACCCCCATTGGAGTCAACTCAGAGTCTATCATTCTGTTGCAATACGATCCTTAAATGAATTCCACCACTCTTGCTACTCGTGAAGGTGTGTGGCTTGTTGGCTTTCTGATGTACGAAATCCATGTATCATGCATCCACTGGAACATTTTAGTTTTTCCAAGTCTAGAAAATGGTCCGCAGTGGTATGCTGCATTCTCCAAATTTATTTTCCATGTTGCAACATCTGGGAACTCATAGCCCCATCTTTTCGCTGTCATGTTGTATCATCAGAGCCTGTTCTCTGGTTCCGTCAGCCCTATAAGTACTTCCGTCAACTTGGAGTCTCGCCTGTCTTACCATCGCTGAAGTTGACAGTCAGAAACATTTCTCAAGGAGTGAAGAAGGTCCTTTATAAGAAACAGCTGAACTTCGACAGAATCAGAATTTCTGTCCCGTTTCGCTTTTGCAACGATCACGTTTGTCACAAGCGCAGCCGGGTCCCCGTACCATAGGGTTAAATCAAGTTTACCCTAGAGAATATATATCCAAAAATAATTACACTAAGACCAAGGAAGTTCACCACAGAAGAACCACAACACCACCTATTCTATCCAAATGTCCACCAACCTTCGAGTAAATGCTCGATGCTCGTCCCCAATTTCAGGTCATTCCTCGTGTAATCCCCGTGCTATCCGTCTGAGATTCACATTTGAGGGAAAGATTATATTCGACATACCGCTGGATGGGTCGCCAACAAGACGATGGCGTTATTTCCTTCATAACTTGGAGTCCCAGGCATTGTTGCATCTCAGACCAGCATCTCCCAAAGAGGTTCAACCTGGAACTGCAATGGTTTTGCGTTCGAAGGATAACGGTCTCGGAGAGAATGGAGTTGAATACGTACGTTAGTATCGAGTCTAGAGGTACTCTCACACGAGCTTCATTTGCGGGGCGCGCTCTAATCATCGATAGCACAATGCTAGAGATGACTATTCCACCCTTGCGCCTCTAATAAATCATTCAGTATATCAGAAATTGTGAAGTTTCTTTATCTCTTGTATTTAAGAGGTAAGAGGTATAGCGAGGCTGTGGACTCTTGTCTGGAGGTTGAGGGCTTCTCGCGCTCTGAAACATTTGATCCAGAAACGGCTATTTGACGACCTTCGTGGAATTGCTGTCCATTTTGCAATCAGATCATTCTTACGGATCAATAGTCTTGGTTTTCCACATTGGCTTCGGCGTTCCCCCCATGGGCGAGCACATTACGCTGTTGGTTATGCGGTATTTGCAGAATAAATCTGCCCTGTATCATCTAGTTCCACGATTGCCTGCATGGCCACGCCTTCTCCACGCTCAAGTCGCTTACATTCGACGAGCGCAAGCGGAGCCCGCATGAAGCAGTCTTCTAGTTGGCTTTCCATCTTGCGACATGCTTGTTTGTATTGTCACCTGCCTAAACCTTGCCTCGTAGGGCTTCTGGTCACTATCGATCATTCCGAGGAGACTGGGCTTTTTTTGGTGCAGAGGAGAAATCAGGCTTATGTTCTCCACTACTTCATTTGATTCTTTGACTATTGTCCCTTTGTCCCTTGCCAACGGCCATTGTTGATCCCAGCATCGTGCCATCTGGATTCTGGGCGTTCCTAGGCGTTCAAGGTATTTCTGAAATCTGAAAGAATACGTCATGCCTCCTCAGCTTGCTTACTGAGAATCGCTCTCGAGACGAAGTCTCTCCTGCCGGGCGTCAGCGCTTTTCTTAGCTGCGTCAGTCAAAGGTCACCGTTTAACCATAGCGAAGGATTGTACATGGCCAATAACTGCTCGCGATCATTGAAGCATCGATCCGGGTCAAAATCACCGTGCTTGTGCTCTTCAACTATCTGCTTTTATCAATCTGTCAGGCCTAGATAGCTCATTCTCAGGGATCTCAGAGCGCTAAAGGTCTCACAGAGAGAAAGGGATACGTAGTAAAAGTCAAGGTGTCCGCTGCAGTAAATCAATAAAAACTTTGGAGCAAAAGCTTTGTCAATGCCTAAAAGCAGGCCGCGTCGTAGACAATTGTCCATGAGTCGTAATCTGAGGGAAAGGACCTTCTTGGGGTGAAGAAATCTCTGGTGAATCCTTGTTGGGACTGGTATGAGCGAAACCTGTGCGGCACAGAAGCATGCATTTTATCTTTTAACCAAGAGCAGCGTTTCTTCCTTATTGCGTTAGTTGCGTAGATATTTGTCGATTATATCGAGTGGATCTTTTAGGTCGCGCTGATCCTTTCTCAGCATCGTATCGATTGAGGGCGGTTGGTGGCGACGAGAACCCTATACAACTAGCTATCTTCTGACTTATCATCCAAAATTCCTGCTGACTCCTTGGAGATGGTGAATCGCCGTTCTAAATATATCTAGAGAGCTCACAAACGCCAAGTTTGTCAAGTAGTGGATTTGACGGGGACAATGGGCAGTTCGGTCAATGTCCACTAGAATATTGCATCCTGAGCAATTCGCATATGGATAAATAACCTATACGGCGGACCAGATGGAGAGCTATGCTTCGTTGATTGAAGGATCCTGTGGTTGCCAAAGGGGACACAAGAAACCCAGTACCAAAGCACTGACGGCATTTCATCATTGGAGTCAGATTAGAGCGCCATCCCAACGTTCATGCAAGCAAAACCGCCTTAATAAGTAGTTTTAAATGGTCCGTTTCATCAAGCTGTAGCCCGTAATCATGGCATCCGGCTTCTTTGTATAAAATTTGCACTTCTGTCAAAAGATGGATTGAGGAGAGAACATACTCGGTCACGAGAGTGAGCTTGAAATATACTGTCAAGACTATCATTTCCCCCAATTTGGCCACCACTTAAGAATCTTATGACAACTGGCCAAGTTCAGGAGCTTATTGGAGGAGATTATGGTATAGAAGTCCTTGATGATACTCTGGCATCCACGCTGTTTGTTGCTGTACTGGAATGATTTCCTCCCGAGGCAAAGGGTCTTGCATTTCTGGTTGATCTGAAGGAAGCTCGGGGGGGCAGGGGTGAAGGAGATTTAGACAGGTATATGGTCAGATTGGTGAGGTTGACAGTGATTGGCTTGATTGTGTTTTCCTCATCAACAAGATTCAACCCTTCTTTGGCCGCCTGAGCTAGTGACATTATGAAAAGGCCCAGGTCCATCGTCCTTCTTGTCCCGAACTGCTCAATTGGAGTACTGATTGTCTTCCTCGGTGTATTTAAAACCTTCCCCTTTGTATATGCGTGCAATTGCATGTACACTGTGCCTGTCATGCGCACAAATATGTCTTTTTTGGGTGGATACCCGCGAGACTGGTTCTGGGCGCAAAGCGTCTCTGACTTGACTCTGTTTCAGTACAATAGATCCTGCTCTTTTCTAAAATGGAAGAGATGTCTCCAGGAGCATATTGCTCTCCAAGTACTTTGGGTTTTCGTTGATCGGTGCTGGTAGTCAGTAAACCGTTATAGTAACTTTGACAGATAAACGATGATAGGAGGGTGTTGTGTTGAGTCTTCAGTCATGGGTCTTATTTGCGCAAGAGAGGTGAAGCTCAAGGAGACACCGCGGCTTGACGCAATTCACTTGTTGCATATTTTGTTTGAACATGGAAAAACTAGTATTTGAGGTAGTTAGCTCAATTTTGATGCAGTGCATTTCGAAGACAACCCATAAACTAGACTTGCTTCGAGCAAATGATGAGATCAAAAAGACAAAGCAAAACGCAGGAAGGAGATTTCCAAATCAAGAGCAAAAAAAGAAACCGATTGTATGTTCCGACACGGGGAATCGAACCCCGAGCTGCCGTGTGAGAGACGGCGATGTTAACCATTACACCATATCGGATTTATTGGTACTTTTGTACTGGAATAGGTTTCATGTAGCCAACTACTTATAACGTATCTGCAGCCTATTCTGACATGGTTCGGATGATGAAGCGTCAAGTGTATCGAATGTCGGTGTCTTTGATCTGATGCATCTAATATTTACACTTTTACCGAGTACGGATCTATTTTGCACAGAGTACTCTAAATCCGGCCAGATCATCAGCGTGGGATCATACCCGAAGCAGTAACGGCAGTGGTGTTCGCGGTCTCCTGAGTGAATTGGAATCCTCGGACGAAAAGGGACGGGATTGCTGGGAAGTATGTCTCCATCGCCATCCACGGACGCGTCGGTTATTACACCGTCATCCGTGATCCGTTGTATTAATTCATGGCATACAAGTACAGGAGTAGCAAGCAAGAACATTCTCATACAACAAATATCCTCTACCTGTATACTGCTGCACAAGTATAAGTATGCCATAGCTACAAAAACTGAGATATAGAATAGATTAAGATAATACCGTATGATACCGTCAGGAACCATACACCAGCGTTCCACGGCATAGAAGAACTGTTACATACCGCGTCACAAACCGTACCAGACGCGCCTCTGTCCGCGGCCAAGCCAAGCGCCTCGTCCGAAAAAGGCAATTTCCTTTCAGGCCTTTACCACACCCACACAACCATAGTACTCGCTCTCTTTACACACAGAGACTGAAAGTCAACACACGCCAGCAATGGTCCTCCACGGCGCCTCGACACCAGTATCCCTTTCTTCCGCTCCTTTTTCCCCTTCCCTTCTTTCCGTTCTTCCTTCCTCTTCACCACTTCTTCTCCTACCACTAATACTACTATCACCACCACCTTCACCTCACCATCACCACTATCGTCAACTTCGGATAGATAGACGGACTATGTCACCTTCGCCCCGTTCTACCTCACTTGATTATCAGCCTCGTCAGATTTTTGCCTCATCCTGACCAAGTTTCTTACTCACGCCCACCGTTCTTGACTTCCAACTTTCACCCATTTTCTCTCTCTCTCTCTCTCTCTCTCTCTCTCTCTCTCTCTCTCTCTCTCTCTCTCTCTCTCTCTCTCTATAATTATTCCTCTTATTCTCCCTCCCCCCCTTTGGACCGATTAATCTCCCACGTCACGGCCGTCCCGACTAAAAATTCAACCGAGCATCGCAAAATTCTGACCTCAACCCACTCCCAATCTCTTGCGACCGGTCGACCCGAAAGCAGGAATTAATAAGGGAGAAACAATTCTTGAGAAAAAAGAATTAATTCTCCCTTCCATTCTGCCTATTCTACAACCATATCTACACTTTCTACTGCCTACACCGAAGTCATGGCGTCAGCACCTAACGGTCGCTCCAGCCGGACAGGCAGCACTAAGACGGTCATCGTTCTCAAGCTGTCACCCGAACTCTTGAGTCGATTTCCTAGTGATTCTTCGAAGAGCACACCTACCGAAGCCACCGACTCGAATATGAACACCATGAATGCTTCCTCTCCGGTCAAGGAGAAAGAGGGCTCCCCTGCCTCGTCCATGGCAGATGTGCCCGTTCCCCCGTCGGACAACGCTTCGGATGCGAACTCGACGCCTGCAGGCGCAGCGTCCACGGACACTCCTCGTCGGAAGGGATTGCCAGGTCCAAAGCCGGGAGCCAAGCGAGGAGCCAGCCAGATTGATTCGGCACCCAAGCCTAGAGGGAAGCCGGGCCCGAAAAAGAAGCAAAAACTGTATGTTTTCCTTCGACCCACGCAGATACAAGTACATGTATGCTAACGCTCAACAGTGACGATGGAACTGTGGAACAACCCAAAGTGGCCACCGGTCACCGACTCGGTCCCAAAGCCAACGCTGGTGCTATTAATGCCGGCCTCCGTGCCCTGGATCGCACCGGTGCTCCTTGTCGCAAATGGGAGCGCAAGCCCCTGCAACTGAAGAGCTTTACCGGGATCCACTGGCAGCTACCTAGCTGGCGAACACCCAAGCCTCCAAAGGTCGAAGAGAACGGCGACTCCAAGGCGGCTGTTCTCGACACGGCTGAAACCGATAGCAAGGTCAACAACAGTGCCAGCAACGTCCCTAGCGAAAAGAGTAACTCGGGGGATGGCGGTCTCACCCCCGTTCCTCCGCCAATGGTTGAAATATCGTCTCCAGCCATTCCTATGGCCACCTAGCCATCAGGTTCTCGAATTTGCTTTATCATGCTACTGCATCTCTATTCTCTTCATGTATATTACTCTTATCTTTCGTTGCCGTTGTTTTCTTTTGTTTTTACCCCTTTGGAAGCGGTCAGGCGTTTGTCTGTTTTGTGGTTTGTTTGGCGTCGGTCCACCATTCGGTTGTGTTATTAATTTCTTGTTCTTGAACAGTAGTGCTTTGTTTTTGGTTCACTGTTCTCAAGTCTGTTTATGGCGGGCTTGATTGGTTCTTGTATCATTAGGGCTATATCCGGAAAACCGGAATTATTGGATTTTTTTTTTTTCCTAGGTGCTTGTTATTTGGGCCGGAATGTACGGAACCGGATTGGAATGCTTTATCAAAAGTTGTTTGAACACTGCTAATCTTGTGTTGGTTTGGTGTGGTTGAAGTGTTTATCATGTCTACTCTGTATCTGTAGTGTCGTCTGAATCTGTTTGGGCTATCTAGTGAGATGAGATGGGCTCACAGTAGCAGCCAACTAGTGTCTGTCTATCGTCTTCCTTGTAAATGAACATTCTGCGTAGATTCACTCTTACTCTTAACGATGATACATGATCTGATTTCCCCGCATGACTTGATGGCCGTTGTGACAGTCGTACAGTCGGCTATCCAGGGCTGTATGGATAAATAGATCTTTCTATTTGTCGTGTTTCCCCTCTTTTATTCTATTCTTGTTCTTTTTTCTTCTCTTGTAGAATTGATTAGGTGGCTGCTGCCTGTACGAAAGCGGTTGCAATCGCAATATCAATCCGGGAGCTCTACAAGGACTGATCAGGAAGGGGGAAAGCAGTGAAAATCAAATTGATCACGCGATCACAGAGAAATCCAATAACCCCGGCAATAGTTGAGCCAGACTGAATGGTGTTGAGCAAAATGAGCTCCATGCCATCATCACCACCAGAAGCAACATCACTATCGGCGGGTGGATCTCGAGCAGCTCCTCCGACAATAACAACGGCGACTCCCTCACCACTCTCCAATCCCCCTCCCAGCTATTTTCTCTCCTCCAACCTCCGCCGTTTGTCCTACGCTTCTGTTCTGTCGGGCGCTGCGACTGCACCTGAGAATACTACCACTGACCGTTTATCGTGGGATCCGCCTGACAACCATCGTCATCATCGTCTTTATCTTCCCCCGCCTTTCCGTCATCAGCTTCAGGACCACAACCACAACCACCTCCAGAATCCCTTTTCTGACGGCCAGACTCCATTCTCTCCTTTGCTGCTGAATGCCGATATGCAGATGAATTCCGCTGCTTGGAGGTCGGGAACGACGGCGACATACAGTAGCAACAATAATACTACGACTACGACCGAACATCCCCTGCCTCCCTACTCTCGAAAATTCGTCAGTTACCCTCAATATAACAACTATAATAATACGTTCCTTCACGGTCCCGGCAGCTTACACGACCCTTTCAATCCCGCCCCGTTCTTCACACCCTCCTACCTCCGAAACTCAAGCTACGCCGCCCGACTGCAGTCCGACCATCGAGCTCGAATCGCATCCGGCGAGAACGATGATATCCCCCTCCCATCGAACCCCTTCTCAACACTATCTTCTTCCTCATCCTCCGCCTCGAGCCATGCGAATTTACCCCGGATAGCTCCGTCTCATCGCGGCATGACCCATGAGGTCATCGAGCGAGAACCCCCCAGCATCGACGACCATATTCCCCCGCTGCCGACTCGATGGAGTGAGACGGACAAATACCCGACACTTGAGATGATGCATGGGGGTCTGGAGCTTCGGTACACAGGGCCGCTCAATAAGCATGAGCATGAAGCAGCTGCGGCGCGTACGGATTATCCGATGCCACCGCAGTGTGGGATCTATTATTTTGAGGTTACGATTCTGTCGAAACCGAAGGATGGGTATGTTTTTTTCTTGGACAATCTTTATAGCGCGTCATGGGCTAATTGTTTAGGATGATTGGCATCGGGTTCTCTGGTGGTAAAGCGTCGAACGAGAGACTCCCCGGGTGGGAGACAGACTCATGGGCCTATCATGGAGATGATGGCAAATCGTTCTTTGGGGAGAATCAGGGACAGGGGCGACCGTATGGTCCAACATTCGGTGTGAATGATACTGTCGGCTGTGGTGTGAATTTTGCTACGGGATGTGCGTTTTTCACTAAGAATGGTGTCTTTCTCGGTATGTATCGTGAACCATAGATCATGGCGAGGTGCTGACATTGGTAGGAAATGCGTTCCGGGAATTGAAAAACATGAAGTTGTACCCGTCAGTAGGGATGAAGAAACATCCTACTGTTCATCTGATCTCCAACTTTGGGCAACAGCCATTCATGTTTGATATTGATGGCATGGTCAAGGTATGTTGTTTTCGAGGGGGTAGTGTATATATATAGCTAACTTTTAGCAGAGAGAAAAAGCGGCGGTTTACTCAGATATCAGCCGCACCAGTACTGCGAACCTTCGACCCTCATTGGGCGAGGACGCGCTTCTTCATGAACTGGTGGCTCAGTTCCTGGCTCATGATGGCTACATCGAAACAGCTCGAGCCTTTGCTGAAGAAGTGGCAGCTGAGACAGCGGCATTGAACGGCCATGGAGATCCGTTGAAGAAATATGAAGTGGAAGAGGATCTCGAAGCGATTAACCGGCAGAGTGAGTCCTTTTTCTTCTATTCCTCTCAATCAGTGCAATATACTAACTGTGTGCAGAAATCCGGGCAGCCATTTTGGATGGCGATATCGACAAAGCCTTGAAATATACTAATGCCTACTACCCCAAAGTCCTAGAAGACTACCCTCACATTCAATTTAAATTACGATGTCGCAAATTCTTGGAGATGATGCGTCAATCGAACGATCTGTCGATGGCAGCCGCAGCCAAGCGCAGCAAGTCAGCTTCCAACGGAGTCTCGGACGGTAATGCTGTGTATGGTCAGGAGATGGAAGTGGACGACCAAACGCAAGACGGAGACGGGTGGGAAGCCGATGGCATGGACACGGACGATCCAGAAGCAGCAGCCAAGTTCCAGACGCTCCTGACGGAGGCCGTGCAGTACGGACAGCAGTTGCGTATGGACTATCCGACCGACGAACGAGGGGGCAACAAGAAAATGCTGGACGACATATTTTCTCTAGTAGCATATCCGGATCCACGACGATCAGTTCACGGACATTATCTGGACCCGGCTGGACGAGTGGTGGTTGCTGAAGAGCTGAACTCGGTCATTTTAGGTAAGCTCTCTCCACTCTGTTTGCTTTTTGTGTTTCGCGTCCCTTGCGTTCCTTCGTGCATTGCAAACGATCAACATTTGGGCTTAGCTGACGAGTGTGATGAACCATCACAGTCTCTTTAGGGAAAGCATCGTCGGCGGCGCTGGAGCGAGTTTACCAGCAAACAGAGGCACTGGTGAATGAGGTTAGTGACGAGGGGGGTGCGGGGGCGTTTATCAATGTTCGAAATGATATTTTGCTATGATGGGTATCGGGATATTATTGGATCAGACTGTATTTATTATGAATGTCTACTCCATCGTATAATCTTTCCTTTTCCACAGCCTTCTAGCCCGTGTGCACCACATGAAATCCGGATGAACCCGCTCAGCATATGTATGTCAGAGCACATACATGTGTCTCTTCTCCTTATGGCTCGCATGGGCGATTCGGTTCAATCCGGAGCCACGATGAGAAATTTGTCCGTAGTGTTCCTATCCTAGCCGAGATGTAGGGCATGACTGAAGCAAGCGGATCGGAGATGCAGACAGACAGCAGACCTTGGGCAGCGGCCAGCTCACCGGGTATCTGTCGGGTGAAGATGCCGGTTTTCATGAATGCTGACATATTTGAGGCGAATATAACTAACAACTCAGTGATTTTTCAACATTCTGCTGTTGTTTTGTTGTTTTTTGTGCCCGGAGTCCGATGTTTACTCCGGGGGGTGTTCGTATATAGATGTTTGTAACGGGTCTGTATTGGGATGTAATATATGCAGATGGCATGCCGAAAAGCGTAATCTTAATACAATATTACAGTCAGTCACCGTCTTTTGGCTTCGCTTAGTTTGACTTTCACATCTTCAGCTTTCCACTCCCCTATTCTCTCTCTCTCTCTTGGTCTCTCAATTACATTAAGATATTCAATCGTTTCAGCTCTCCACTGCCAACCGGAGCTCTCCGATGATCATCTGTCTCATCCGAGATCTGATGCCAGGCCAACTCACGCCTTTTCGCTGGCCAATTCTGACTTGACTAACTGTGCCCTCTCTCTCTCTCTCCGTTGACCGTGGGAAAACCCCCTATCGAATGACGCTGCTGCATCGCGTTTTCTGATCCATAGAAAAGGGGCCATGGAATACAAATACGAACATCATCATCCGATTAATAATGGCGGCATTATACGTTGTTGTTGTGGTCAGCCCGAGTGCGCATTCCTGCGCGAAAACCAGTTGGCGCTGGAGGCTGTTGAGAAGAACCTCGAGACCGCCGCGCGATTGGGACAGGTAAGACATTTTTTTTTTTTTTTTTTTTAAAAAAAAAAAATAATAATAATTATAGTAGACCATTTGGATGGAAACTATTGGTATTGTCATTTTGTATTACCTGGGGTGATGATGATATCAGATCCCTGGTCTTTGCTGCCCCTCTTATATACTCCATTCTGCGCCCTATATACAAATAGCTTACATGCCGGGGTTGTTTTTCTCATTTTGTGATTTCTTGGTCTTGCCCCCATCATTCCTTATCTCACTGTGGCAATGTATGGTCCTTCTCAATAGGGACTGATTTGTTATTATTATTGTTTTGTTTTGTGTCTCTCCCCCTAACATCCCGTATACATGCAATGTCATGGAGGTCAAGGGGCTACAGTCCGGCGTCCTCTCCCAATGCTTTCCAGTCCGTCACGTCATGGCTTTTGATCCTATGGCCTCATCGTCGCTAACCTTCTCACTGCAGGCCCTCCTCCATCGCCATGAGTCCTACATCGCCGAGGCAGAAGAGGACCGTCGCCGGTTACTCGACAGCATCGACGCCCTCGAGCGCGAGCGTCGACAAGTCCAGACTGAAAATGCGCGCATGATCCAGGAGAACAGGAGTCTGGTCGAGCAGCTCGATGCGTTGAATAATACCGTCGCTGATTCCGACGCGCATGTTAACTCGTTGGCTGTTGCGTTGGAGAACACCGAGGCTGAGCTGCGTACTGTTAGTGCTAGTGCTGCGCGGGCGGCGGAGCTGGAGGCTCAACTTAATCGCATGGAAATTGAGCAGTCAAGGTTGCAGGATAGTTTGATGTCTGCGCGTGAGGATGAGAAGTCTGCTTCGACGCGGTGGAAGAAGGCTGATTCGACAATGCGCGAGCTACATGAGCAGGTTGAGCGGTTGGAGAAGGAGGCGCGCGAGGGGCGAGAGAGTCATGCGGATCTTGTCCAACGTATGGAGCGGCAGAGAACTGTTGAGCGGGAGCTGGATGGTGCGGCTGGACGGTTGAAGGGTGCTGCTCCAGTGCACCAACATGTTGGCCGCCAGCCTCATCAGACCAGTGTTGTTTCGCGCTTTGTTAGGGATATCTTGCAGGACAATGCGAATCTGCAGATTGGGGTCATGGAGCTGCGGGATATGCTCGAGAGTTCGAATCAGGAGGTGCAGAACTTGCGCGACCAGGTTCTGTCGCATCACCCGCTAAACCATGACGAGGGAGATGGAGAGGAACGCAGACCGTCGTCTGAATCCCAGCCGGCAGTAGGCAAGAGACTGAGCCAGGAGTTGGACGGACCTCGTGTATCGCCAGAGTACCACATCCATCATCACTATCACCCGCCGTCGTCGACACCAAAGAAGGAGAAGCCGAAGCTGAGCCGTCGATTGACAAAGAAGAGACGTTCGCTGGGCAATCCGGCCTTGATGCATTCGGCCCGTCAACCGTCTGTCTCCTCCACATCGACGATCCTCTCTCAGACCTCTGTTTCTATTCCTCCGTCATCGCATCGTTGGTCCGCGCATTCGTCTGCTACAGAGTCGCTGGCAAGCTCCCCGACTTCAGGATGCCACAACCGTCCAACATCCATCTTTGACCGGATGGAGCGAGGATTCGATTCATCCCAGCCAACAAGTCCAGAGTTATCTCCTATGTTCAAGGGGGTAGCTCGACAGGGCAGGACTCTCGATCTCCCGTTCAGAGAAGACTCATTTGGCCGCGCTATCGAGGATGAACTTGCGAATCTGGATGCCCTGAATGACCACTGCACAACCGTTCCCGCAATCCCAGAAGAGGGAGAAGACTATTTGCAAGAGAACGGTAACCAACGACCCGTAACGCCCGACATGTACCTTCGCCGTCGACGCGGTTCTCACGATAGCTTCCTATCCGTGGCAGGCATGGACATTCACACGCCCAGTCGTCGACGCTCTCGCACGGGCGGACCGGGACCAATACCCATTGCTGGAATCCATCGTCGCAACTTCTCGTCCGGCGAAGTATACTCGACGCCGCCGGTGATCGCGACGACAACTGTCACGGCCGATCGAGAGGCCCCGTCTAAGAACCCGCACTCCCCGCGCAGCCTGTTGGCATCTGTCTGTCGAAGCCAGGGCCAGTCCCAGGAGACAGAAAACACACCAGCAGCGCGCACCTCACCATCACGCAAGCCATCAATTACCCGACGAGTCGGCGGCTGGGTACGAGGACGCTGGGGAACAGCACCTGTGGCTGCACCTGCACCTCGGCCATCTGAAACTGCATCCCAAACACAGCCACCAAGCTCATCACCAGCCGTGGATGCGCTCACCAGGAACCAGAATAAGGCTAAGGCGGAGCATGTACCTGCGCCTGACGCTGCGTTCCGGTTCCGGCATCCTGGCGTCAACCAAAAGGGCCCGATTATGGGGTTTCGGCCGTCGCCTCATCCGCCTATCTCTGTGCATGCGGAGGCTGTGGATGAGGGGGCGTTGAGGGAGAGTTTGGCCGAGTAGCTTCTCTTCTCTCTTTCTTTTTATGCGTGCTCATCTGTACTTTGACTGTATTCTTGTGCTCTGACCTGTACTAAATTCCGGGCGACTGACGATTTTCCTTTGTTTATATGTATACGACTGTACCGATACCATCTATATAGACACACATTTGCATCCTGTCAATGCAATAGCAATTCGATATCCTCCATTTAAATCAAACAAACTCATCCTGCAGAACCCCACGTGACCCCTCCCCATCAACCATCACATCCCTTCCCAAAACACTCTAGCCATAGTATCCGAGCACATCTCACCCAACCCAGTTGATTGGTTCTGTTTGGTATTTCCGTACTGCAGGATCGCGCTAAGCCTCAGGCTAATCTCGCCGCGCTCCAATTAGAAAGGCATGCTAGTCCGCAAACCACACGATGGCTGGGGCGTGGCTGATTTTGCGCTACCCGGAGGGACTGAGCCGGAGTGCTGTGCAGGGTTGGTTTGATTTTGGGTTGAGTCTGATGGAGGTGTGAGGAATTTATGATCTTGGTTTCTTACTCTCTTTTTGTTCGTTTTTTCTGTATGTATATGTACGGTGGTGTCTATCTGGATTGAGTTGAATTGAATTGAATATCAGGGGCTACGAAGATAACGAAATCACGATGGAACTCAAAATGACTCACCTCGCTACTCTCCTATTATTCCTCTCTCCTCTTCTTTCCACAACCGCTGCTCTCGACTGCTTCTCGCATAATGGTACCACCCTTCCCCCTTCCCTCACCACCATCCACCCTAATCACCAAAATATACTGACATTAACAACAACAGGCGTCAACGCAAACTCCTCCCAATTCTACGACTCCGCCCGCGACGGATCCCTAATCGCCTGCGGCACAGGCGCCACAACCTGCTGTCTGGAGAGCGAGTACTGCGACGTCGATCTACTTTGCCATTCGCGTAGTAATGGCGGGTATTCGAGGCAGTATTGTTCGGATCCGGATTGGCCGGAGGATGCTTGTTCGCAGCTTTGTCCGAGTACGTTTTTTTTTTTTTTTTTCTCCCTGTGCGCAGATTGCGTTTGCATATATGCAAGAGTGTTTTGTATAGGTCTGTGGGGAAAGGCTAATAATGCGATGTACAGGCTACGGCGCAGCCGGAATCTCATTGACAGCATGCGACTCCGCCGGGACGAAATTCTGCTGCGGCCCCAACGCAGACGACTGCTGCAAAGCCGGGAACTACACACAAATCGACAAGAGTAACGGCCAAATCGTGGCTATTGGAACTAGTACGATCCCTACGAGTAGTACCTCAGCTACACCTTCTTCGTCCGCGAATGCGACTACGAGTAGCAGCGCGTCTGCGACGACGACTGCTGCTGATGCGAATGCGGACGCGGATAGCGGGGATGGTCTGACTGAGGAGTCGAAACTTGGTATTGGGTTGGGTGTTGGACTGGGTGTTCCGTTTTTTATCGCTGCTGGTGTGGCGCTGTTTCTTTGGAGGAGGTCGCTTGCGAAGGGTGCTGGTGGTGGTGGTGGTGGTGGTGGCGCGGAGAAGAATTCCGGTGTTGGGGGTGCTGGTGCGGATCCTAATGCCGGTGCGCCGTATGAAGTTGCTGGTTCTGCTGCGCCGCCGTATGGATATGGGTATGCGGAGCAGGGACAGTGGCAAGCACGGACACAGGCACCGGGGCAGGAACAAGGGCATGATGTTACTGGGAACCGGAGTAAAAATGTGCATCAGCTTGAGGCTAATGAGGCCCGCGCGGAGTTGGATGCTGCGAGGGTTCATGAGATGGAGTAGTTGCCTTTGCTCGGGGTAGAATACACTGAGCTAATCGCATAATAAGCTAGAGCAATCATCTAAGCATCACTCATAATGTTATCACTTCTGTAGATAGGGCTACCGGCGGATACTGAACATTTTTATCGGGATTGAGGTTGAATGGAAGAATCCTGTTTGCTGGTCTTCTGGTGGTGATTCGAAGGGTATCCGTTCGACTTTGAAGTTGTTCGTTTCTGGTCACTTATTAGCATACCTGAATCAACGGTAGAGAAAGGAAAGGACGTACGACAAGCATCCAAAAACGCCTGGAAAGTCTCTTCATTCCTCAGCGTAGCGGAGATGATGAATTGCTGGAGATTGTATCTCTCAAAGAGCGTGGTTAGGGTTGATTGAAGGAGCGGGATGAGATCTTTGTCGTATATCTACCCAACCATTAGCAACGACACTCCTCAAAGATCCATAAATAAACCAGGGCAAAGAAAACATACCAAATCCGCCCCAAGCGCAACATCAAACCCCTCCCCATCCACCCCATCAACAGCCATCTCATTCCCCCACTCCCAAATCCCCGGAACCAACACCCCCTCCCCAATCCTATTCCTCCCCACACAATCCCCTATACTCTCAATAAGTGCCTGTTCGCGATCCGTCGCAACAACCTTCTTCGGACTGAGATATTTTGCACAGAGAAGTGATACGAAGCCCGTCCCTGCGCCTAGTTCCAGGACCCGTTTCCCTTTGATGAGTTTGTCTGCGATGGGTGGTGAGGAGAGGTATGTGCCTAGGTGGAGGGCTGCTTCCCAGGTGCGGAAACCCGTTGTGCCGGAGGAGAGGATTAGGCCGCGGGATTCGGATGTTATGACTGTTCGAGCCTCTTGGTTGGGGTCTGACTGGGCTGGTGTTGGGGCAGTGTATTTGATATACCCCAATTGCTGCGCCTGCTGAATCTGCGAGGGCTTCGGGAGCGTAATCAAATTCCCCCATGTTTCTACCAGCTCGTCCATGATTTCCTACAATACGTCACGTCAACTACACTACTTCATTCCATCCCATTCAATCCCCTCGGGGGTAAAACGCTTACATCCTCCTCCGGATCCCTAATCGCCTCCTCCAACCTCCCCAAAATCATCTTCAACACCCTCATGCGGTACCCCACCGGCGGTAACGGCCATGCCTGCGGATTATCTTCGTTGAACATGCGCTCGTAGATGGTGGATTGGGTTGTAGGGTCGAGGAGGGTGCTGCCGGAGGGGAGGGGGAGTTGGGGCGCGGGGACTTGTTGGTTGTATTGCGCGATTAGGGTGGGTATTGTGGTGACCATTTTGGTTGTGGTGGTGTTGTTTGGGTGGTCGAGGGGTTGAGGGTGGTGGGTTGGATAACTTTTTGGGATGGAAAAAGTCCGGGGAGGGATGTGGATGGGCGGGGGAATGTATTTCCGGTCAGGTACCGCTTAGTGAGGTGCTTGTCTGCGATAGTTAACTAAACTATGTCCAGTTCCCCTCCTTCTCTTCTTTTGCTCTGCTGTTTTCTTTTGGTGGCCTGATGAGTCCAATGCCTGCTCACTCGGGCGTTGATCGACAGACATTACGAGTGCTGGAGACTTAACGGAGAAGCCATATTCGGAACTATGGAACGGAGCTGAAGGTTAAGGTTCCGCTCTACTACTGAAACCGATGCCATAAAAGAATAGTATGTGCAATTGTATATATGAATCTGAAAATCAATTTGATCACGCGATCACAGAGAATCCGTTTAAATGGGCTGTGCTAACGTGCATAAGATACTCCTCATCATACCGTGATTCCCCCGCTTGTCTACTCAGACAACTCAGACAACATGGATGTGTCGAGCTTGACTGCAGCGACACGGAACTTGTATCTGGGAGAGCCGGAATGCCTGCCATTTTGTCCTCAAGAGGAAAATATCATTAATCGCCAAGCTCTCGGGAAATATCCCCCGTTTTCTCTTCCGTGTTGCGACTCCCAAGTCTCGTGGGGAGAATCACGAAACATGGATGCGTTCAAACGCAGCCATCAGGAACTCGTCGATCTGTCGAGAAGATGTCTTCTTCAAACGGACTCCCGGCGTGACTTCCGTTAAAAAGAAAGTTATCGCTCAATAAGCATGTCCGGTAGTGACAGATGGGCGACCTGGAAGATAATTTTGTCTCTTGGACCAGCTCGTTGCTTTTTTGCGCTCTTATACATCTATAACCGGCACCAGAGCGTGAGAGATGGGTCGGACTTGGAGGACATTAAACTATATGTTATAGACACGACATTCCCCCTTCCCCCCCCACAAACGTTTATACGCGATCTGGACTTGATGAATCACTTCCGCAAATTCGACACTGAGCCCGTTCACTCTGGCTTGGAAGGCATGTGGAGATTGCGGTTTCAGTCAGATGATTATTACTTCGGAGAGTACTTCTCGCGGGGGTCTTTGAAGATAGCCAACAAGTGTCAAGTCGTCTCGGCAGAGTTATTTTTTCGGGGGGGGGGGGATAGACTGCTATTCTTGCTACCCAACCTGGCAGATATTGACAGCAATCAACGGTATGTCGAAAGACCGGGCTGGGCCAACGATGTGTGTATGCTTCGCAGTATTATTTGGCCTAACGAAAGGTCATTCAAAACCATCTCGGGGGGAACACGCCTTCAGATATGACTCGACAGAAGTGTTGAGTGAACATATTGCTCGGAGAATGAAGCAGTCGCCCGTGCAGTTAACCATAGGTGAACTCATAGAATTATTTCAAAGCCAGGCTATATTGGGATTTAATTGGAAAATCCAGGAAGCAATATCGAGGCTTGACATGACAGAAGGGCTTGCCGGACATACGGCTCGGAAAATCAAGCGAAGGCCTATTCAGTTAACCATGGGCGAAGTCCTGGGACTAATCCATGGCCGAGCTAACCCACGGGTTAGGACTGTCCAAGATGACAAGACAGGCATCCTGTGTGATCACATTTGTTAGAGAATGGGGGAGCCCTTTGAAATGAAAATTGGCGAAATCATAGAATTATGGCATCGCGGAGCTGTACAATCTCCTTACTTTGATAGCCTTGTTTCAAACGTTCACATGATACTTGGTGAGATTCAAAATAGAATGTTTTTCTCGTAGTCGCACGAGCTATGAATATCACTGCTATAAGCACAAGCGCATGTATTCCCTAGGAATTATGCAAAACATAGAAGCCAAGATGGGGCTGAACTACGGAGCGGAATTTCTGCCTCAGGCCTCAAGAGGAATCACGTGCACGCTAACCAAAGGTGGTTAGCAGATGCCCTAGCCGAGCCCACAGCAGTGCACAACGAATATTCGTTCTATCGCAATCCGGCTGGCTTCGAAAATCGACAGCGAACTTCGACAACCCCCGCGGCCGCCAACAACTTTCCCTTTTTCCTTCGTCACTTGTCGACAGATTTCTCGCTGTCAATCACAGAAATCGACAACCATGGCCGACGCTCCCGTTACCCTGCGGACGCGCAAGTTCATCCGCAACCCTCTGCTTGCCCGGAGACAGATGGTCGTGTAAGGCTCTCTTTCTCCTGCTTTTATCGCTTTTTCGGTGTTTTATCGATTTGGGTGGTTATTGGAATGACATGTGGATATTTTGTTCGATGTTTTTTTCGATGGAAATGCCGTCAAACTTGCAAGAGGGGGGGGGGAGATTCTTTATCACAGGGGGATGGATGATCAGGAAGGCAAAATTCATCAAACTAATAATCCTCTCTAGTGACGTCCTCCACCCCAACCGTGCCAACGTCTCCAAGGATGAGCTCCGCGACAAGCTCTCCGGTCTCTACAAGGCCAACAAGGACGAGGTCTCCGTCTTCGGCTTCCGCACGCAATACGGTGGTGGCAAGAGCACCGGCTTCGCCCTGGTCTACGACTCCACTGAGGCCCTGAAGAAGTTCGAGCCTCACCACCGTCTCGTCCGCATCGGTGCCGCTACCAAGATCGAGAAGGCCTCCAGACAGCAGCGTATGTTTACCCCGGGATTTGAGAAGGAGGACTACGGATAGCCAGGACTGGGCCGGACCAAGGCTAATACTTATTCTCGACAACAGGCAAGCAACGAAAGAACCGTTCCAAGAAGTTCCGCGGTACCGCCAAGACCAAGGGCCCCAAGAAGAGCAAGGACTAAATGTAATCGCCAACGGACGCTTTCTGGTGATAGTGCTGCTGGTGATTATGGGCGGGGGTTTACTGTGATTATAGGGATTAGGGAATTTGGAAAATGGAAATGGACAACCTTTTTTCTCGTTTCTTCGCGCATTACGGTTTGCACTTGCACACACAAAAAAGGGAAATTTTTTTTAAAAGGAAATGGAATGCGGCTTTTCCCGGGGGGAACTGTTGATGACCCTGCTGCTTTGAAACCCTGTGGTTTTTTTTTTTTTTAATTCGAGGTGGTATTTTGTGTTTGCAAGATGACTTACTTGTTCCACACCCATATTTTATCCTCATGACCGTGGTGATAACAGGGAAAGAATATTATGATGCTCTACTTATTTCATTTCCTTTTTTTTTTTTTTTTTTTTTGCGCGAGTTCTCATACAAGGTATCAGTTCATTCCCCATTTTCCCCAGTTCAGTCCAGTCCAGATTCTCTTATCACCAGCAACAACACTACGGAGTGCTACTATCCGGCACCGGCACCGGCACACCCTCCCCCGATGCACAAGCACAAACCCAAGCCCATACCATAACACAGCAGCAACGATTACAATTTCCCGGTTTTCCCCGTTGACGCTGAGCTACCTCTTCCAATTTAGTACATACATACATACATACATAGCACACCGCGGTACGGCTAGACCGGACGGTGAAACCGCCGACGAATGGTAGTACTGCATTTCCAACGTCGTAGATCATGATTCATGGGTGTTCTGTCGTTTTGGTGAGGTGGGGTGGGGTGGGTGGTTGGGATTTGGATTAGTTGTGTTACGGTTGTTTTTGGTTACTGGTTTAGTTACTTTTAATGGTTTACTAAGTTATGGGATTTATAAAACTAGGTGTCGTTTGTAGACGACTATACGGTGTGGTTAGCGTTTACTAATAACAAACGGAAGAGGGATAATTGGGTTGTTTACTTGTATGGCCTTTAATTCGATAGACAAACAAAGAAAAAGAATAAGCGCCACCCATCCATGAATCACATAATTAGTTACCCCCTGGGGCGTCGAATAGCAAACCACATAGCCACCCAACTCGAAGCCAAACAACCGAACCAGATTACATATGAAAGTAAAGTAGACGTAAACGAACAAATGAAAGGACAAAAGAAACCGCCCATAGAAAACCACCTCCCAATAAACATAAACACAAAACAAAGGAAAAGAAAACAAATTCTAAGTAGCCCTGGGCCCGGACGAACTCAATAACCCTGAAGAGCCCGCTGCATCTCCGGGTGATAATCCGTCATAACATCCGGCGTCATCAGATTGAACTGTAGTCCGGACTGGACATGAGCATCGACCTGCTTCACAGGCGAATACGGCAACCCATTAACCAGCGGAGTTGCTGAGGAGTCGCTCGCTTCGGAATGGGTCCTGCCGCGCTCACTGCCGCTGTTGCTGCCGTTGCTGCTGTAGTGGTAGCTGTCCGACGGGCTGTAGTCACTGTTGGTGCCGATGGATAGTAGACGGCCGTTGCTGTCTCGTGAGAAGGTTCTCATGAATTGGGTGTCGGGTGGTGTTTGGAAGTCGCCTGCCGTTGCAGGGTCGAGAGCTGGATATGTGCCGTTAGGGATAGTGGTTGTGTCTTGCGAGGGAATCGTCGGGATGTAGCCTAGGACCATGTCTTGGGTGCCTGGGTCTGGTTTGATGTGATTTTCTGGGCTTGCGGAGAAGGGTTCGTTCGTGATGCTTTGCATCGAGCCACGGTGAGCTGTTGCATCGCATTTTTGCTCCCAAGGACTTCCGCTGGCCCTGTATTCTGGGGGGTAAGGCAGTCCAGAAGTAACCTCAGGCGAAGGTGTCATCAGTTGCGGCTGTGACGTAGGATTTGGAATGTTTCGATGGGTTCCCTGTCCTGCGAGCATGTAGGAATAGGCTGATTGGATCAGGGGATTCTCTGTTCCTTGATCCGGGAAACCCGCCTCGTTCGGATTCCATCCTCTCGGGTTCCAGGTTAGACCGTAGTAATCGTTCCAAACGCCTTGCGGTGTACTAGGCAGCACGTGCGCGGCAGCTTGACCGTTGTATACTGCAGCAGATGGATCCTCGTAGCTGACACCATGCTCGACGCCGTATGGCTGCCGAGGAAACACAGAATGCGTGTCAACTGGCCCCATGTAGTAGTTTGGTGACCGTGAATACGGCAAGTACCGTACGTTGGACACTGCAGCCGGTTTCTGGTGCATTTGAGCATACATGTTGACGTTGGATGGCGAAGGGTTCGTAGAACCACCCACGGCAGGACAATGCATTGATTTGACCTTTGCAAAAGGGGTCCAGGTTAGCTTTTGCCGCCCGTGAGGAACGAGCAAATCAACTCACCCTCAAGAAATGGCATCTCGTTTCTTCGCCTGCGTTTCGACAGTTCGTGCAAGCCTGTCCGTCCTCGTTTTCGCCACTGCATTTGATCTTTCGCTGTCGGCATCGGGCACACTGGTAACATTGTGAGCTTCACTTTACGATATGCTTCCCATTCTAGATGTTCTACTTACTGCAAGTCGACTACGGCGTTTGTTCGGGTCCTTGTTATCTCTTTCTCGAGAAGGGCTGACACGAGCGGTGCTTTGCTTCATGACGTCCCGTTGCTGCCCATGGCGAGTGGAGCGCCGTGCCGATGGGAGGTGTTCTTTTTTGATATTTTGATGATGAAGGCTGACCCTCTCGTCTGGGGGCAAGAGCTGGTGAGCCATAACTTCGTTCAGTGGTCCAGTAGACGCAATCATGTCCCTCATCCTGAGAGTTTCATACAAGACACGGAGAATTTAGATATAAAAAGTAAATATGACAACGATACTTGTCAGGAAAGTGAGATGTAGAGAAGAATAAGAAGAAGAAGAAGAGAAGAAAGAAAAGTGGGTTATGGGGTTATGAATAACATGCCTCGTGGATCCTGCAAGCATTAAAAGGAGTCCCGGGGTTAATGTAGATGCAAAGATTTGAGCCCATGAGAGTCTAGTATGGACTGGATTAATTCACGCTGATTGTCGATTGTCATTCTTTTTTTTCTTTTTTCTTTTTTCTTTTTTTTTTTTATAAATCCCAGGTGGCATCAGACCAGGGCTGCTCAGACTCCACATCATAACCCCATCTGGAATTCCCCCTCAAAACCGGTAAAGTCACTAGTGTATTTTCATACATACAAAAAGAGTGTGATCAGTTTGATACTGCCAGTCATTCCCTGCTGCACCGTCGTACCAGGGGGGTAAGAAAAGCAAGTATGCAGAATCCCGTGTCGCATCTCATATTCCCAGATCATGTAGTTACGGAGAAAGGTTGGAATACCCGACATGGTGCTGGCGGCAGGCTAGACATCCAGAATATCCCGGAATTTTGAGAGGACTTGTTTCACACGAGTAACGTCGTACTGCTTTGCAAGTGACCTGATAATCTTAAGCGGCGTGCAATCGTCCAAAACTGGAACAATTGAAGCTCTTCGCAAAACACTTTTTAGACCAGTCATGATGGAGAAAAAGGCTCCACTGTGTTTGCTGTTTCTTTGACCGTCTTGTTCTCGCGATTAGGGATATCCTTCGTTTTTTCGCAGTAAAAAGATCTGCCATTACTGTCCAGGTCAAGTTCCAGATGCTGTTCGTCGCTACAAAGAAGGCCGCCACCGACTACGTTTGCATGAGTTCTCAAAATGCATGCATTGATTAGCCACATCCGTGGTGAAATAAACGCAGAAGGTACGATGTTTGTCTTGTTTCTAGGGCGATCCATTGGCTTGACAGCTGCAATTCCTAGTTTAGCATCAAACAGACAGGGACCCGCCATTTAGTCACGGCCGGAACCTTTTGAGCGTGCATCCCGCTAAGCAGGCGACAATGTCGGGCGTTCGTGAACCCTATCAGGGCGATCAAGAATTATTCGACGATGGACAGGAATGGAAGGGGGCCGGGGGGGGGGGGGGGGGGAAAAAACGGAAAGGTACCATACAATCGGGTCTTCCTCCCCTAAAACCTCTAAAAGAGAACCGGGCAAACGAAGTTTCCAAGAGAGCCATTTTGATGTTTCGGAACGTTTGGAAATCTCGTCGCAACAGGGCGGTCTTCCTAGTTCGCGATCAGGTCACCAACTAGTCCCACCGACGCGCAGATGAATCAAGTCCATAACAGAATCAGTTAAGACACCTTTGACAGGAATGGACGAGTCATGTTGAGAGTATTGCGTCTCGAGCCTAGTAGTTACATATCCAAAGCTGGGCCGACACATACAGGGCAAAATAACAATTAGCGAAAGAGAAAAAAGAAAAGAAGATGGACTGGCACAAAGAAGACACGAGTATAGAATAGTATCCATATCATATAGTATCCATATCATATTATCATAAATTGAGCAAATCGGAAGACAGCCGCCGGACAGAATAAGTTTATCTGTATGCAGTCCAGGGATTTGTGGGATAAGACCCTGTTGGTAAGATGAATGACCTGCCATCGAAATAGGTTATGGTGTCCTGCATTGCAATTGATCATAATTGAGACCATTTGGTCTCAGGTTTAACTCTATGGGAATGTCCCCAGTCGAGCAGAGAGTGTGAGAATGCAGTATACTCCGAACAGAATTATACAAAAACCGAGAAAAATCTGAATCCGTGTCTTGTACTCAACAGCCAAAACAACAGCCAAGCGTTTTCAATCGAATTCCAAATTCACAAAATCATATACTATAATCATATTTGTAAACGCCAATTCCAAAAATACAGTAATAGTGAGGTTTAGGGAATGGTCGAATCCCCAGCAAGTCGAATGGTGCAACCTATCGACCGACAATGCGTCTGATGCTCACTCAAGAAAAGAAAAAGAAAAGAAAAAGAAAAGAATAGCGAGAAAGAGAAATGATATTCAATGCAGTCCACAAAGTAACGATAGCAATGGCCAGATGCAATTGTCGTTGGTAATAGGGCCAGCCACAGGATGTCAGTGCGACTTACCTGTCACTTTACAACTCCGATAATTCTCCTCGGACTGTCGAAATAGAACGTCAAAGCGAACATACCGCATACAAAACTGGAAACACCTCCACGTGTCTTCTATATCCGGATAGTGTTGGTACGTGGTATGTATGGGGCGTACTGCGCCGCAGACGTTGGGGCATGTTGCAAAAGGGAAACCGAAACCGTTTAATTGCAACACCTTTGCTGTGGAACTCATTGACGAGCAAAGGGAGATATCCAAGTTGCACACCCGGTCTTTCTTTCGGCGCGTATCCCAATTCTGTAATTGAGGTTGCAATAGGAGAATTTGTTTCGCACAATGGGTTGAACGGTGCAGGGTCAACATAGGCAACCGATTGACGTCGATCTTCTTTCTTCCCTTCTAAACCTTATCAGAGAGTCTTTGTTCGATAAACTCTGTAGTCCGAATTGTGTACGGAGTACAAGTACTTGTACGGTGTACGGACTATTGTAGGGACTGGATACGATCAAAAGAATCCCAGAGCGTGCATTCGCTTGATCCTCGACCCTGGTCCTAGCCGAAAAATAGTCCCGTGCGCGGTGCTGCATATCCACCAAACACGTTCACTTTCCGTCCAGAAGTACGGCGAAAATAAGTACAGAGTAATCGTACTTTGGATAACCCCCAGTCGACTCATGCCGTCGAATTGAGAAGAATACCGTTACACCGGAGCCTTCGGGACGGCCCTCCGGAGTTTAAGTGCTTCTGACATGAGCAAGAAGAGCCAAATCAATCCCTGTCCCTGCCTTACGTCGTGAGCATGTGCATCTGTCCGGGCCATAATATAATTCTTGCTGTAATTCCCGGGGTGATGGTGGTTTGGTTACTGGGAGCAGCAGTTAAGGGCAGAGCGCGGAGAGATCATGGTAGATCCCGGGAGCCGCTCAGTCAGACCGCAGAATGGACGCGCGCGTGTCCTAAAGCGGTAACGGGGCAGAAAAGCATCATCGCCGTCATTAGTTATTGGCATCTTAACCAACCGCAACACGCAACTCGCGTATCTGAACATACACCCATGCTAGTAGTGTCTTAGTTGTACCTCTACGACGAGACCTGTCTGCGAACTATTTCTAATTCTTTAATTCTTTTTTTTTTTTTTTTTTCTGGTTGGACGAGAACGCGCTGTTAATCCTCGCACCTGCGCCGGGCATTCGCCATGAGTGTACTCCTAGAGACTTCGCTTGGTGATATTGTCATTGACCTTTTGGTTGATGAGTCTCCAAAGGCGTGCGAAAAGTAAGTCAAATTCCCTTTTCTACCTTCTGTTTTTGCGTGGTTGTCTTGTCGAGTGGCTGAACGGAAACTAACAGCTCCCCGTTCTCTACCGCTGCAGCTTCTTAAAGCTATGTAAAGTCAAATACTACAACTTTTCTCCCGTACATAACGTCCAGAAGAACTTTTCCCTCCAAACCGGTGACCCTATCGGACCCGATTCCCCAGAGAGCGATGGCGGCTCCTCAATATGGGGTCTGTTGGAAGGCCCGTCGAAGCGAACATTCCCTCTCGAGCTCCCGAAGCTGAAGCATCTTGAACGAGGTACTGTGAGCATGGCGACGGTTCCCGCTTCGCACGATCCGGATCAGCGTCTGGCAGCTAGTCAATTCCTTATTACACTCGGCGATAACCTGGACTACTTGGATGGGAAGGCAGCCATATTTGGAAAGGTGGTGGAAGGATTCGATGTTCTGGAGAAGGCCAATGAGGCATTTACCGATGACCGGGGTCGACCTCTTAAGGATATTCGTATCCGTCATACGGCCGTCCTAGACGATCCATACGATGATCCATCAGGATTGGTAGAGCCACCTGAGAGTCCGTTACCGACCAAGGCCCAATTGGATACCGTTAGGATTGCCGATGATGAGGATCTGGATGATGACATGGATGAGGAGGCAATGGAGACACTGCGGCGGGAGCGGGAGGCGAGAGCACAGGCATTGACTTTAGAAATGGTTGGAGATCTTCCATTCGCAGAAGTCAAGCCGCCTGAGAATGTTCTGTTCGTCTGCAAGCTAAATCCGGTCACGCAGGGTACGTGCACTTTCATCTTCATATGCTCATACTTGGTATTAACACTATTTAGACGAGGACCTTCATTTGATTTTCAGTCGATTTGGGCAAATTCTATCCTGCGAGATCATCCGAGACAAGCGTACTGGTGACAGTCTGCAGTACGGTTTTATCGAATTCGAAAACCAGAAGGATTGCGAGCAGGCATATTTCAAGATGCAGGGCGTTTTGATTGACGACCATCGCATCCACGTGGATTTCTCTCAAAGTGTAAGCTTTTACCATAATGTTTTTCTTTGCTGCAGTCATCTAACTAGCAATAGGTGTCGAAGCTGTCAGAAAGCTGGCGGAATGCCACCATCACTAAGCGTGGAGGCCCACGGGGCGGCTTTGGTGGTGTAGCTGAGCTTGAAAGGAAACGCCAGTACAGGGCATCCCCCGAAATCGACCTCAAAGACGACGATGACGACCGTTACAATATGATGTTTGACAAACGTGAGGCTGCCCGGCGGCGACCTGCCTCCCGTGAGCGTTCATTGAGTCGAAGCCCGCGAAGAAGCTCTCAACGAGACCGCAGAGTCAGTCCGAGTCCGAAACGAGGAGGTTCACACCGGGATCGCTACCGCGATCGGTCGTACAGCCGGAGTCCACGACGAGGGGACTCTCGCCGTGATAATAGATACCGGGGTCGAGACAGATATGATGATGAGCGACAAGGACGTGATCGTCGCGATGATGATCGCCACCGAGAAAGGCGACGTCGTTAGACTGCTTCTTTGAACGTATTGTTCTTGGGCGTGATGGAGTTTACTATCCATAACACACAATATATAGTTCAGTGTATGTAAAACCAAATTCTTTCTGCTACGATGAAGGTGCGACATTAGATGGTCCATACCGACAATCCAATAGAGTGCATTACTAGTCGGTATGTTCATGTACCATTGCGCAAAAAATACGCTTGACTGAGCAATTTGACCAGCTGTAAATCATCTGTATGACATTGTCTGCATAACTCTTCAGTTACATACATCCATCCCACGGCAATTGCTGTGTTGGCCTCGAATTGTTGGCGAAGCCCCAAACCTCACTTTATGCCCCGCCACAGCAAGAGAGACATCCGCTGGCTGTTGGCCACTCACAGTCCGCGATGCCAGACATGGTCCCAGTCAAAGTGTAGTAGTAATGGTTGGTCTAAAAATGGTATGGAAATTACTACTATTTTTGCCTTCAGCCAAGGAGCGGTCTTTCTTTGTGGCGGTCAATGTTTTCTCTGCTACCGTTAGTACTACTAGTGCAAGTATAGAGGACAGCTCCACGCCCCGCGGTCCCCGATCAGTTAACTCCCCTCTGTTTCTTCCTCTCCCCTTCCTTCAATTCATCCTCCCTTCTTCTTCCTTTCCTTTCCATCTATCCTCCTCTCTTTTTCCATAGTACTATCACCTTCCTATCATCAAAATGGCTGCCGCTATCAAAGAGACGGTCTCCAACCTCGTGGGCAAGTTCCAACCCCACGCCGAACCCGCCCTTCCTGAACCCTCGACTGAGGACTTCCAGAAGCTTCAGCAGAAATATAGCGAAGCCGGACAAGGCCAGGTGTTCGCTTTCGTCGATGAACTCCAGCCTACCGAGAAGACCCAGCTCTATCACCAACTGACCAATTTTGATCCCACCCGTGTCAACGAACTGGCTGAGAAGGCCCTGAGCCCTGCCGCCGCCCCCGAGGGCCCTCCTACCCTCGAGCCTCTTCCCGACGTGGCTCTGGCCTCGATCCTCGACTCGGATCCTAAGGATATCCAACAATGGTACAATGCAGGTCTCAAGGCGGTTTCGGAGAACAAGGTTGCGGTGGTTCTGATGGCCGGTGGTCAGGGTACTCGTCTGGGTAGCTCTGACCCCAAGGGTTGCTTTGACATTGATCTTCCTAGTCACAAGTCGCTTTTCCAGATCCAGGGTGAGCGGATTGCTAAACTGCAGCTGCTGGCTCAGAAGGTCTCGGGCAAGGAGGCGGTTATTCCTTGGTATGTTATGACCAGTGGACCGACTCGCAAGCCTACGGAGGAGTTCTTCCAGAAGAACAACTACTTTGGATTGTCTAAAGACAACGTGATTATCTTCGAACAGGGTGTTTTGCCTTGCATCTCCAACGAGGGTAAGATTCTGTTGGAGTCTAAGTCAAAGGTACATACCACTTCCCTTCAATTTTACCTGACTTTCGTGCTAATCACTTTGGTGTATAGGCTGCCGTCGCACCAGATGGAAATGGCGGTATCTACCAGGCTCTCGTCACCTCGGGAGTGCGGGAGAACATGCGTAACCGTGGCATCCAGCACATCCACACATACTGTGTTGACAACTGCCTGGTCAAGGTTGCAGACCCTGTCTTCATTGGTTTCGCTGCTGCGAAGGACGTCGATATTGCCACCAAGGTGGTGCGGAAGCGCAATGCCACTGAGTCTGTTGGTTTGATTCTGCAGAAGAACGGCAAGCCGGATGTCGTTGAGTACTCTGAGATTGACCAGGAGACTGCCGAGGCCAAGGACCCCAAGCAGCCTGATGTGCTGAAGTTCCGGGCTGCCAACATCGTCAACCACTACTACTCCTTCCGTTTCCTGGAGTCGATCGAGACCTGGTCTCACAAGCTGCCTCACCACGTTGCCCGCAAGAAGATCCCTTGCATCAAGCCCGAGAATGGCGAGGTCTTCAAGCCTGAGAAGCCCAACGGTATCAAGTTGGAGCAGTTCGTCTTTGACGTCTTCCCTCTGACCCCTCTTGACAAGTTCGCTTCCATTGAGGTCCGCCGTGAGGACGAGTTCTCGCCTCTGAAGAACGCCAAGGGCACCGGTGAAGACGACCCGGACACCAGCAAGCGAGACATTATGGAGCTGGGTAAGCGATGGATCGAGAAGGCCGGTGGTGTTGTTGTCACTGAG
Organism: Aspergillus glaucus CBS 516.65; assembly: GCF_001890805.1. Classification (NCBI taxonomy): domain Eukaryota; kingdom Fungi; phylum Ascomycota; class Eurotiomycetes; order Eurotiales; family Aspergillaceae; genus Aspergillus; species Aspergillus glaucus. The sequence goes on along the minus strand of NW_019170463.1, from coordinate 548,236 downwards.
GGCCAGTCTGTTGGTGTTGAGGTTTCTCCCTTGATCAGCTATGTAAGTTTCTTCCCTGTCCCTTGTTTTGATCACTTCGCTAACGGTTGATGTCCAGGGTGGTGAAGGACTTGAATTCCTCAAGGGCCGGGAGATCAAAGCTCCGGCTGTTGTCGAAAAGGAGGCGTAAGAGTATTAACATAAGCCTTTTGTCGGCACGCATTAGGTATATAATTTTAATGCATTAGCACGACCATGAAAGAGATACTGTGTCTACGGAGGAAGTGATGTTGTTGCGAATAGGAAGCATATTATACCCGTGTTATTAATATCAATGTCCTGGTTAGCTCTTTATCGTAGCATCTACCAAGCTTAGTACTCCGTAGTCTGGCGTAGTTATACAACAGACATGCATGCCTCAGGCTACCTGTCAGGAATCTGGGCCACTGCAGCCTTTACGCAATACGGAAAAGCCCGGAAGCTAAACTGAGGAAGTTTTTTTTTTTTTGCATAGCGATTGGGCCCTGATGGAGAAAGGGCTATTTTTTCCCTTCACCACCATCATAAATTTACTGCAAATTTTCCTCGGGAAATACCTCTTCGTTCATATTTTTTTTTTTTTTTTTTTTTTTTTTTTTTTTTTTCTGTCAGCCCACTTTTTTTTTTT